>NC_060179.1:86995412-87049088 GCF_021184085.1 Oncorhynchus gorbuscha
TACAAGGTGTTACGGTACAGAGTCAATGTGGAGGCTATATACAGGGTATTACGGTACAGAGTCAATGTGGAGGCTATATTCAGGGTATTACGGTACAGAGTCAATGTGGAGACTATATACAGGGTGTTACGGTACAGAGTCAATGTGGAGGCTATATACAGGGTATTACGGTACAGAGTCAATGTGGAGGCTATATTCAGGGTATTACGGTACAGAGTCAATGTGGAGACTATATACAGGGTGTTACGGTACAGAGTCAATGTGGAGGCTATATACAGGGGGTACTGGTACAGAGTCAATGTGGAGGATATATACAGGGTGTTACGGTACAGAGTCAATGTGGAGGCTATATACAGGGTGTTACGGTACAGAGTCAATGTGGAGGATATATACAGGGTGTTACGGTACAGAGTCAATGTGGAGGATATATACAGGGTGTTACGGTACAGAGTCAATGTGGAGGATATATACAGGGTGTTACGGTACAGAGTCAATGTGGAGGATATATACAGGGGGTACCGGTACAGAGTCAATGTGGAGGCTATATACAGGGGGGTACCGGTACAGAGTCAATGTGGAGGCTATATATAGGGAGTACCGGTACAGAGTCAATGTGGAGGCTATATACAGGGGGGTACCGGTACAGAGTCAATGTGGAGGCTATATATAGGGGGTACTGGTACAGAGTCAATGTGGAGGCTATATACAGGGTGTACCGGTACAGAGTCAATGTGGAGGCTATATACAGGGGGTACCGGTACAGAGTCAATGTGGAGGCTATATACAGGGGGTACCGGTACAGAGTCAATGTGGAGGCTATATACAGGGGGTACCGGTACAGAGTCAATGTGGAGGCTATATACAGGGGGTACCGGTACAGAGTCAATGTGGAGGCTATATACAGGGTGTTACGGTACAGAGTCAATGTGGAGGCTATATACAGGGTGTTACGGTACAGAGTCAATGTGGAGGCTATATACAGGGTGTTACGGTACAGAGTCAATGTGGAGACTATATACAGGGTGTTACGGTACAGAGTCAATGTGGAGACTATATACAGGGTGTTACGGTACAGAGTCAATGTGGAGACTATATACAGGGTGTTACGGTACAGAGTCAATGTGGAGGCTATATACAGGGTGTTACGGTACAGAGTCAATGTGGAGGCTATATACAGGGGGTACCGGTACAGAGTCAATGTGGAGACTATATACAGGGTGTTACGGTACAGAGTCAATGTGGAGGCTATATACAGGGTGTTACGGTACAGAGTCAATGTGGAGGATATATACAGGGTGTTACGGTACAGAGTCAATGTGGAGGATATATACAGGGGGTACCGGTACAGAGTCAATGTGGAGGCTATATACAGGGGGGTACCGGTACAGAGTCAATGTGGAGGCTATATATAGGGAGTACCGGTACAGAGTCAATGTGGAGGCTATATACAGGGGGGTACCGGTACAGAGTCAATGTGGAGGCTATATATAGGGGGTACTGGTACAGAGTCAATGTGGAGGCTATATACAGGGTGTACCGGTACAGAGTCAATGTGGAGGCTATATACAGGGGGTACCGGTACAGAGTCAATGTGGAGGCTATATACAGGGTGTACCGGTACAGAGTCAATGTGGAGGCTATATACAGGGGGTACCGGTACAGAGTCAATGTGGAGGCTATATACAGGGGGTACCGGTACAGAGTCAATGTGGAGGCTATATACAGGGTGTTACGGTACAGAGTCAATGTGGAGGCTATATACAGGGTGTTACGGTACAGAGTCAATGTGGAGGCTATATACAGGGTGTTACGGTACAGAGTCAATGTGGAGACTATATACAGGGTGTTACGGTACAGAGTCAATGTGGAGACTATATACAGGGTGTTACGGTACAGAGTCAATGTGGAGGCTATATACAGGGAGTACCGGTACAGAGTCAATGTGGAGGCTATATACAGGGGGGTACCGGTACAGAGTCAATGTGGAGGCTATATATAGGGGGTACTGGTACAGAGTCAATGTGGAGGCTATATACAGGGTGTACCGGTACAGAGTCAATGTGGAGGCTATATACAGGGGGTACCGGTACAGAGTCAATGTGGAGGCTATATACAGGGTGTACCGGTACAGAGTCAATGTGGAGGCTATATACAGGGGGTACCGGTACAGAGTCAATGTGGAGGCTATATACAGGGGGTACCGGTACAGAGTCAATGTGGAGGCTATATACAGGGTGTTACGGTACAGAGTCAATGTGGAGGCTATATACAGGGTGTTACGGTACAGAGTCAATGTGGAGGCTATATACAGGGTGTTACGGTACAGAGTCAATGTGGAGACTCTATACAGGGTGTTACGGTACAGAGTCAATGTGGAGACTATATACAGGGTGTTACGGTACAGAGTCAATGTGGAGGCTATATACAGGGTGTTACGGTACAGAGTCAATGTGGAGGCTATATACAGGGGGGTACCGGTACAGAGTCAATGTGGAGACTATATACAGGGTGTTACGGTACAGAGTCAATGTGGAGGCTATATACAGGGTGTTACGGTACAGAGTCAATGTGGAGGCTATATACAGGGGGTCCCGGTACAGAGTCAATGTGGAGGCTATATACAGGGGGGTACCGGTACAGAGTCAATGTGGAGGCTATATACAGGGGGGTACCGGTACAGAGTCAATGTGGAGGCTATATATAGGGAGTACCGGTACAGAGTCAATGTGGAGGCTATATACAGGGTGTTACGGTACAGAGTCAATGTGGAGGCTATATACAGGGGGTCCCGGTACAGAGTCAATGTGGAGGCTATATACAGGGGGGTACCGGTACAGAGTCAATGTGGAGGCTATATACAGGGGGGTACCGGTACAGAGTCAATGTGGAGGCTATATATAGGGAGTACCGGTACAGAGTCAATGTGGAGGCTATGTACAGGGTATTACGGTACAGAGTCAATGTGGAGGCTATATACAGGGTGTTATGGTACAGAGTCAATGTGGAGGCTATATAAAGGGGGGTACCGGTACAGAGTCAATGTGGAGGCTATATATAGGGAGTACCGGTACAGAGTCAATGTGGAGGCTATATACAGGGGGGTACCGGTACAGAGTCAATGTGGAGGCTATATATAGGGAGTACCGGTACAGAGTCAATGTGGAGGCTATATACAGGGGGTACCGGTACAGAGTCAATGTGGAGGCTATATACAGGGGGTCCCGGTACAGAGTCAATGTGGAGGTTATATACAGGGGGTCCCGGTACAGAGTCAATTTGGAGGCTATATACAGGGGGGTACCGGTACAGAGTCAATGTGGAGGCTATATACAGGGGGGTACCGGTACAGAGTCAATGTGGAGGCTATATATAGGGAGTACCGGTACAGAGTCAATGTGGAGGCTATATACAGGGGGTACCGGTACAGAGTCAATGTGGAGGCTATATACAGGGTGTTACGGTACAGAGTCAATGTGGAGGCTATATACAGGGGGTACCGGTACAGAGTCAATGTGGAGGCTATATATAGGGAGTACCGGTACAGAGTCAATGTGGAGGCTATGTACAGGGTATTACGGTACAGAGTCAATGTGGAGGCTATATACAGGGTGTTATGGTACAGAGTCAATGTGGAGGCTATATACAGGGGGGTACCGGTACAGAGTCAATGTGGAGGCTATATACAGGGGGGTACCGGTACTGAGTCAATGTGGAGGATATATACAGGGGTTACCGGTACAGAGTCAATGTGGAGACTATATACAGGGGGTACCGGTACAGAGTCAATGTGGAGGCTATATACAGGGGGGTACCGGTACAGAGTCAATGTGGAGGCTATATACAGGGGGTACCGGGTACAGAGTCAATGTGGAGGCTATATACAGGGGGGTACCGGTACAGAGTCAATGTGGAGGCTATATACAGGGGGGTACCGGTACAGAGTCAATGTGGAGGCTATATACAGGGGGTACCGGGTACAGAGTCAATGTGGAGGCTATATACAGGGGGTACCGGTAATAAGTCAATATGGAGGCTATATATACAGGGGGTACCGGTACAGAGTCAATGTGGAGGCTATATACAGGGGGTACCGGTACAGAGTCAATGTGGAGGCTATATACAGGGGGTGCTGGTACAGAGTCAATGTGCGGGGGCACCATTGTCGAGGTAATAATAGAGTTATTAAAGTGACTATACATAGATAATAACAGAGAGTAGCAGCAGCATAGAAGAGGGGGGGGGGCAATGCAAATAGTCTGAGTGGCCATTTGATTAGATATTCAGGAGCCTTATGGCTTGGGGGGTAGAAACTATTTAGAAGCCTCTTGGACCTAGAATTGACGCTCCGGTACCACTTGCCATGTGGTAGCAGAGAGAACAGTCTATGACTGGGGTGGCTGGAGTCAATCATTAGGGCCTTCCTCTGACACCGCCTGGTGTCAAAATAGTTGAAGTGTACCTATGATGAAAATTACAGGCCTCACTCATCTTTTTAAGTGGGAAAACTTGCACAATTGTTGGCTGACTAAATACTTTTTTGCCCCACTGTACATATTTATACACATATATACAACATACCACCATGCATACTTCCTGACTGGGGACCCTCCCACTCCCTGACTGGGAACCCTCCCTTCCACTGCCTGACTGGGGACCCTCCCTTCCACTGCCTGACTGGGGACCCTCCCTTCCACTGCCTGACTGGGGACCCTCCCTCCCACTGCCTGACTGGGGACCCTCCCACTGCCTGACTGGGGACCCTCCCACTGCCTGACTGGGGACCCTCCCACTGCCTGACTGGGGACCCTCCCACTGCCTGCCTGGGGACCCTCCCACTGCCTGCCTGGGGACCCTCCCACTGCCTGCCTCTCTCCCCCTGACTGGGGACCCTCCCACTGCCTGACTGGGGACCCTCCCACTGCCTGACTGGGGACCCTCCCACTGCCTGACTGGAGACCCTCCCACTGCCTGACTGGGGACCCTCCCTCCCCCTGACTGGGGACCCTCCCACTGCCTGACTGGGGACCTTCCCACTGCCTGCCTCTCTCCCCCTGACTGGGGACCCTCCCACTGCCTGACTGGGGACCCTCCCTCCCCCTGACTGGGGACCCTCCCACTGCCTGACTGGGGACCCTTCCTCCCCCTGACTGGGGACCCTCCCACTCCCTGACTGGGAACCCTCCCTTCCACTGCCTGACTGGGGACCCTCCCTTCCACTGCCTGACTGGGGACCCTCCCTTCCACTGCCTGACTGGGGACCCTCCCTTCCACTGCCTGACTGGGGACCCTCCCTTCCACTGCCTGACTGGGGACCCTCCCACTGCCTGACTGGAGACCCTCCCACTGCCTGACTGGGGACCCTCCCTCCCCCTGACTGGGGACCCTCCCACTGCCTGACTGGGGACCCTCCCACTGCCTGACTGGGGACCCTCCCACTGCCTGCCTCTCTCCCCCTGACTGGGGACCCTCCCACTGCCTGACTGGGGACCCTCCCACTGCCTGACTGGGGACCCTCCCACTGCCTGACTGGGGACCCTCCCTCCCCCTGACTGGGGACCCTCCCACTGCCTGACTGGGGACCCTCCCACTGCCTGACTGGGGACCCTCCCACAGCCTGACTGGGGACCCTCCCACAGCCTGACTGGGGACCCTCCCACAGCCTGACTGGGGACCCTCCCACAGCCTGACTGGGGACCCACCCACTGCCTGCCTGGAGACCCTCCCACTGCCTGCCTGGGGACCCTCCCACTGCCTGCCTGGGGACCCTCCCACTGCCTGACTGGGGACCCACCCACTGCCTGACTGGGGACCCACCCACTGCCTGACTGGGGACCCACCCACTGCCTGACTGGGGACCCTCCCACTGCCTTTAAAAAAAAAAAACTTTATTTAACTAGGCAAGTCAGTTATGAACAAATTCTTATTTTCAATGACGGCCTGGGAACAGTGGGGTAACTGCCTGTTCAGGGGCAGAACGACAGATTTGTACCTTGTCAACTCGGGGGTTTGAACTCGCAACCTTCCGGTTACTAGTCCAACGCTCTAACCACTAGGCTACCCTGCCTGCCCCCCTGAGTGGGGACCCTCCCACTGCCTGCCTCCCCCACCCCCCCGACTGGGGACAAAGCCACACTCTCCACAGCCACCAGTAATTACAGAGTGAGACTGACACCAGAAACCACAGTCGCATCCAGCCAGGACTCTTGCCAATCAACAGCACTTTCTCCAACTTCACTCACTGTATTCTGTCCTTCTCATACACAGGCCACTCTCCCACACAGACACACTCGTTTGTACACACAGGCTACAAACAAGAGATAAGTCACACACACACACACACACACAGAGAGAAACATGCATAAAGTCAAGTATTTACACAAGTATCTACCGGGCAAATCCTTGGTAACGGAATTACACAGAGTGTCAGATTTTTCCCTTTAAAATGTATACACAGACTGACCCAGAGAGAGACAGACATACACACACACACAATAATACTGTAGATATGTAGTGGTGTAATGTTGTATTGTAGTGGTGTAATGTTGTATTGTAGTGGTGTAATGTTGTATTGTAGTGGTGTAATGTTGTATTGTAGTGGTGTAGTCGTGTAATGTTGTATTGTAGTGGTGTAGTCGTGTAATGTTGTATTGTAGTGGTGTAGTCGTGTAATGTTGTATTGTAGTGGTGTAGTCATGTAATGTTGTATTGTAGTGGTGTAATGTTGTATTGTAGTGGTGTAGTGGTGTAATGTTGTATTGTAGTGGTGTAATGTTGTATTGTAGTGGTGTAATGTTGTATTGTAGTGGTGTAGTGGTGTAATGTGGTATTGTAGTGGTGTAATGTTGTATTGTAGTGGTGTAATGTTGTATTGTAGTGGTGTAATGTTGTATTGTAGTGGTGTAATGTTGTATTGTAGTGGTGTAGTCGTGTAATGTTGTATTGTAGTGGTGTAGTGGTGTAATGTTGTATTGTAGTGGTGTAGTCGTGTAATGTTGTATTGTAGTGGTGTAATGTTGTATTGTAGTGGTGTAATGTTGTATTGTAGTGGTGTAGTCGTGTAATGTTGTATTGTAGTGGTGTAGTCATGTAATGTTGAATTGTAGTGGTGTAATGTTGTATTGTAGTGGTGTAGTGGTGTAATGTTGTATTGTAGTGGTGTAGTGGTGTAAAGTTGTATTGTAGTGGTGTAGTGGTGTAATGTTGTTTTGTAGTGGTGTAGTGGTGTAATGTTGTATTGTAGTGGTGTAGTGGTGTAATGTTGTATTGTAGTCGTGTAATGGTGTATTGTAGTGGTGTAGTCGTGTAATGTTGTATTGTAGTGGTGTAGTCGTGTAATGTTGTATTGTAGTGGTGTAGTCGTGTAATGTTGTATTGTAGTGGTGTAATGTTGTATTGTAGTGGTGTAGTGGTGTAATGTTGTATTGTAGTGGTGTAATGTTGTATTGTAGTGGTGTAATGTTGTATTGTAGTGGTGTAATGTTGTATTGTAGTGGTGTAATGTTGTATTGTGGTGGTGTAATGTTGTATTGTAGTGGTGTAGTCGTGTAATGTTGTATTGTAGTGGTGTAGTCGTGTAATGTTGTATTGTAGTGGTGTAGTGGTGTAATGTTGTATTGTAGTGGTGTAGTCGTGTAATGTTGTATTGTAGTGGTGTAGTGGTGTAATGTTGTATTGTAGTGGTGTAGTGGTGTAATGTTGTATTGTAGTGGTGTAGTGGTGTAATGTTGTATTGTAGGGGTGTAATGTTGTATTGTAGTGGTGTAATGTTGTATTGTAGTGGTGTAATGTTGTATTGTAGTGGTGTAATGTTGTATTGTAGTGGTGTAATGTTGTATTGTAGTGGTTTAGTGGTGTAATGTTGTATTGTAGTGGTGTAATGTTGTATTGTAGTGGTTTAGTGGTGTAATGTTGTATTGTAGTGGTGTAGTGGTGTAATGTTGTATTGTAGGGGTGTAATGTTGTATTGTAGTGGTGTAGTGGTGTAATGTTGTATTGTAGTGGTGTAGTCGTGTAATGTTGTATTGTAGGGGTGTAGGGGTGTAATGTTGTATTGTAGTGGTGTAATGTTGTATTGTAAAGTTGTATTGTAGTGGTGTAATGTTGTATTGTAAAGTTGTATTGTAGTGGTGTAATGGTGTATTGTAAAGTTGTATTGTAGTGGTGTAATGTTGTATTGTAAAGTTGTATTGTAGTGGTGTAATGTTGTATTGTAATGTTGTATTCTAGTGGTGTAATGTTGTATTGTAAAGTTGTATTGTAGTGGTGTACTGTTGTATTGTAGTGGTGTAAAGTTGTATTGTAGTGGTGTAATGTTGTATTGTAAAGTTGTATTGTAGTGGTGTAATATTGTATTGTAGTGGTGCAATGTTGTCTTGTAGTGGTGTAATGTTGTATTGTAGTGGTGTAATGTTAAATTGTAGTGGTGTAATGTTGTATTGTAAAGTTGTATTGCAGTGGTGTAATGTTGTATTGTAAAGTTGTATTGTAGTGGTGTAATGTTGTATTGTAGTGGTGCAATGTCATATTGTAGTGGTGCAATGTCATATTGTAGTGGTGCAATGTCATATTGTAGTGGTGCAATGTCATATTGTAGTGGTGCAATGTCATATTGTAGTGGTGCAATGTCATATTGTAGTGGTGCAATGTTGAATTGTAGTGGTGTAGTGGTGTAATGCTCTATTGTAGTGGTGTAATGTTGTATTGTAGTGGTTTAGTGGTGTAATGTTGAATTGTAGTGGTGTAGTGGTGTAATGTTGTATTGTAGTGGTGTAATGTTATATTGTAGTGGTCCTTTCCTGAGGACGGCTCACCTCTCACAGTTCTGGGCGACTTTAACCTCCCCACGTCTACCTTTGACTCTTTCCTCTCTGCCTCCTTCTTTCCACTCCTCTCCTCTTTTGACCTCACCCTCTCACCTTCCCCCCCTACTCACAAGGCAGGCAATACGCTCGACCTCATCTTTACTAGATGCTGTTCTTCCACTAACCTCACTGCAACTCCCCTCCAAGTCTCCGACCACTGCCTTGTATCCTTTTCCCTCTCGCTCTCATCCAACACCTCCCACACTGCCCCTACTCGGATGGTATCGCGCCGTCCCAACCTTCGCTCTCTCTCCCCCGCTACTCTCTCCTCTTCCATCCTATCATCTCTTCCCTCCGCTCAAACCTTCTCCCACCTATCTCCTGATTCTGCCTCCTCAACCCTCCTCTCCTCCCTCTCTGCATCCCTTGACTCTCTATGTCCCCTATCCTCCAGGCCGGCTCGGTCCTCCCCTCCCGCTCCGTGGCTCGATGACTCATTGCGAGCTCACAGAACAGGGCTCCGGGCAGCCGAGCGGAAATGGAGGAAAACTCGCCTCCC
This sequence comes from Oncorhynchus gorbuscha, assembly GCF_021184085.1. NCBI lineage: Eukaryota > Metazoa > Chordata > Actinopteri > Salmoniformes > Salmonidae > Oncorhynchus > Oncorhynchus gorbuscha. The sequence continues at coordinate 87,004,773 of NC_060179.1, forward strand.
TGCGGACCTGGCATCCTTTCACTCCCTCCTCTCTACATTTTCCTCCTCTGTCTCTGCTGCTAAAGCCACTTTCTACCACGCTAAATTCCAAGCATCTGCCTCTAACCCTAGGAAGCTCTTTGCCACCTTCTCCTCCCTCCTGAATCCTCCGCCCCTCCCCCTCCTCCCTCTCTGCAGATGACTTCGTCAACCATTTTGAAAAGAAGGTCGACGACATCCGATCCTCGTTTGCTAAGTCAAACGACACCGCTGGTTCTGCTCACACTGCCCTACCCTGTGCTCTGACCTCTTTCTCCCCTCTCTCTCCAGATGAAATCTCGCGTCTTGTGACGGCCGGCCGCCCAACAACCTGCCCGCTTGACCCTATCCCCTCCTCTCTTCTCCAGACCATTTCCGGAGACCTTCTCCCTTACCTCACCTCGCTCATCAACTCATCCCTGACCGTTGGCTACGTCCCTTCCGTCTTCAAGAGAGCGAGAGTTGCACCCCTTCTGAAAAAACCTACACTCGATCCCTCCGATGTCAACAATTACAGACCAGTATCCCTTCTTTCTTTTCTCTCCAAAACTCTTGAACGTGCCGTCCTTGGCCAGCTCTCCCGCTATCTCTCTCTGAATGACCTTCTTGATCCAAATCAGTCAGGTTTCAAGACTAGTCATTCAACTGAGACTGCTCTCCTCTGTATCACGGAGGCGCTCCGCACTGCTAAAGCTAACTCTCTCTCCTCTGCTCTCATCCTTCTAGATCTATCGGCTGCCTTCGATACTGTGAACCATCAGATCCTCCTCTCCACCCTCTCCGAGTTGGGCATCTCCGGCGCGGCCCACGCTTGGATTGCGTCCTACCTGACAGGTCGCTCCTACCAGGTGGCGTGGCGAGAATCTGTCTCCTCACCACGCGCTCTCACCACTGGTGTCCCCAGGGCTCTGTTCTTGGCCCTCTCCTATTCTCGCTATACACCAAGTCACTTGGCTCTGTCATAACCTCACATGGTCTCTCTTATCATTGCTATGCAGACGACACACAATTAATCTTCTCCTTTCCCCCTTCTGATGACCAGGTGGCGAATCGCATCTCTGCATGTCTGGCAGACATATCAGTGTGGATGACGGATCACCACCTCAAGCTGAACCTCGGCAAGACGGAGCTGCTCTTCCTCCCGGGGAAGGACTGCCCGTTCCATGATCTCGCCATCACGGTCGACAACTCCATTGTGTCCTCCTCCCAGAGCGCCAAGAACCTTGGCGTGATCCTGGACAACACCCTGTCGTTCTCAACTAACATCAAGGCGGTGGCCCGTTCCTGTAGGTTCATGCTCTACAACATCCGCAGAGTACGACCCTGCCTCACACAGGAAGCGGCGCAGGTCCTAATCCAGGCACTTGTCATCTCCCGTCTGGATTACTGCAACTCGCTGTTGGCTGGGCTCCCTGCCTGTGCCATTAAACCCCTTCAACTCATCCAGAACGCCGCAGCCCGTCTGGTGTTCAACCTTCCCAAGTTCTCTCACGTCACCCCGCTCCTCCGTTCTCTCCACTGGCTTCCAGTTGAAGCTCGCATCCGCTACAAGACCATGGTGCTTGCCTACGGAGCTGTGAGGGGAACGGCACCTCAGTACCTCCAGGCTCTGATCAGGCCCTACACCCAAACAAGGGCACTGCGTTCATCCACCTCTGGCCTGCTCGCCTCCCTACCACTGAGGAAGTACAGCTCCCGCTCAGCCCAGTCAAAACTGTTCGCTGCCCTGGCCCCCCAATGGTGGAACAAACTCCCTCACGACGCCAGGACAGCGGAGTCAATCACCACCTTCCGGAGACACCTGAAACCCCACCTCTTTAAGGAATACCTAGGATAGGTTAAGTAATCCCTCTCACCCCACCCCCCTAAGTTTTAGATGCACTATTGTTAAGTGACTGTCCCACTGTATGTCATAAGGTGAATGCACCAATTTGTAAGTCGCTCTGGATAAGAGCGTCTGCTAAATGACTTAAATGTAATGTAATGTAATGTAAAATTGTATTGTAGTGGTGTAATGTTGTATTGTAGTGGTGTAATGTTGTATTGTAGTGGTGTAATGTTGTATCGTAGTGGTGTAATGTTGTATTGTAGATATGTAGTGGTGTAATGTCATATTGTAGTGGTGTAATGTTGTATTGTAGTGGTGTAATGTTGTATTGTAGTGGTGTAATGTTGTATTGTAGATATGTAGTGGTGTAATGTTGTATTGTAGTGGTGTAATGTTGTATTGTAGTGGTGTAATGTTGTATTGTAGTGGTGTAATGTTGTATTGTAGTGGTGTAGTGGTGTAATGTTGTATTGTAGTGGTGTAGTGGTGTAATGTTGTATTGTAGTGGTATAATGTTGAATTGTAGTGGTGTAATGTTGTATTGTAGATATGTAGTGGTGTAATGTTGTATTGTAGTGGTTTAATGCTGTAATGTAGTGGTGTAATGTTGTATTGTAGTGATGAAATGTTGTATTGTAGTGGTATAATGTTATATTGTAGTGGTGTAATGTTGTATTGTAGTGGTGTAATGTTGTATTGTAGTGGTGTAATGTTGTATTGTAGATATGTAGTGGTGTAATGTTGTATTGTAGTGGTGTAATGTGGTATTGCAGTGATGTAATGTTGTCTTGTAGTGGTGTAATGTTGTATTGTAGTGGTGTAATGTTGTATTGTAGTGGTGTAATGTTGTATTGTAGTGGTGTAGTGGTGTAATGCTGTATTGTAGTGGTGTAATGTTGTATTGTAGTGGTGTAATGTTGTATTGTAGTGGTGTAATGTTGTATTGTAGATATGTAGTGGTGTAATGTTGTATTGTAGTGGTGTAATGTGGTATTGCAGTGATGTAATGTTGTCTTGTAGTGGTGTAATGTTGTATTGTAGTGGTGTAATGTTGTATTGTAGTGGTGTAATGCTGTATTGTAGTGGTGTAATGTTGTATTGTAGTGGTGTAATGTTGTATTGTAGTGGTATAATGTTGTATTGTAGTGGTGTAATGTTGTATTGTAGATATGTAGTGGTGTAATGTGGTATTGTATATATGTGGTGGTGTGATGTTGTATTGTAGTCGTGTAATGTTGTATTGTAGTGGTGTAATGTTGTATTGTAGTGGTGTAATTTTGTATTGTAGTGGTGTAATGTTGTATTGTAAAGTTGTATTGTAGTGGTGTAATGTTGTATTGTAATGTTGTATTCTAGTGGTGTAATGTTGTATTGTAAAGTTGTATTGTAGTGGTGTACTGTTGTATTGTAGTGGTGTAAAGTTGTATTGTAGTGGTGTAATGTTGTATTGTAAAGTTGTATTGTAGTGGTGTAATATTGTATTGTAGTGGTGCAATGTTGTCTTGTAGTGGTGTAATGTTGTATTGTAGTGGTGTAATGTTAAATTGTAGTGGTGTAATGTTGTATTGTAAAGTTGTATTGCAGTGGTGTAATGTTGTATTGTAAAGTTGTATTGTAGTGGTGTAATGTTGTATTGTAGTGGTGCAATGTCATATTGTAGTGGTGCAATGTCATATTGTAGTGGTGCAATGTCATATTGTAGTGGTGCAATGTCATATTGTAGTGGTGCAATGTCATATTGTAGTGGTGCAATGTCATATTGTAGTGGTGCAATGTTGAATTGTAGTGGTGTAGTGGTGTAATGCTCTATTGTAGTGGTGTAATGTTGTATTGTAGTGGTTTAGTGGTGTAATGTTGAATTGTAGTGGTGTAGTGGTGTAATGTTGTATTGTAGTGGTGTAATGTTATATTGTAGTGGTGTAAAATTGTATTGTAGTGGTGTAATGTTGTATTGTAGTGGTGTAATGTTGTATTGTAGTGGTGTAATGTTGTATCGTAGTGGTGTAATGTTGTATTGTAGATCTGTAGTGGTGTAATGTCATATTGTAGTGGTGTAATGTTGTATTGTAGTGGTGTAATGTTGTATTGTAGTGGTGTAATGTTGTATTGTAGATATGTAGTGGTGTAATGTTGTATTGTAGTGGTGTAATGTTGTATTGTAGTGGTGTAATGTTGTATTGTAGTGGTGTAATGTTGTATTGTAGTGGTGTAGTGGTGTAATGTTGTATTGTAGTGGTGTAGTGGTGTAATGTTGTATTGTAGTGGTATAATGTTGAATTGTAGTGGTGTAATGTTGTATTGTAGATATGTAGTGGTGTAATGTTGTATTGTAGTGGTTTAATGCTGTAATGTAGTGGTGTAATGTTGTATTGTAGTGATGAAATGTTGTATTGTAGTGGTATAATGTTATATTGTAGTGGTGTAATGTTGTATTGTAGTGGTGTAATGTTGTATTGTAGTGGTGTAATGTTGTATTGTAGATATGTAGTGGTGTAATGTTGTATTGTAGTGGTGTAATGTGGTATTGCAGTGATGTAATGTTGTCTTGTAGTGGTGTAATGTTGTATTGTAGTGGTGTAATGTTGTATTGTAGTGGTGTAGTGGTGTAATGCTGTATTGTAGTGGTGTAATGTTGTATTGTAGTGGTGTAGTGGTGTAATGCTGTATTGTAGTGGTGTAATGTTGTATTGTAGTGGTGTAATGTTGTATTGTAGTGGTATAATGTTGTATTGTAGTGGTGTAATGTTGTATTGTAGATATGTAGTGGTGTAATGTGGTATTGTATATATGTGGTGGTGTGATGTTGTATTGTAGTCGTGTAATGTTGTATTGTAGTGGTGTAATGTTGTATTGTAGTGGTGTAATTTTGTATTGTAGTGGTGTAATGTTGTATTGTGGTGGTGTAATGTTGTATTGTAGTGGTGTAATGTTGTATTGTAGTGGTGTAATGTTGTATTGTAGATCTGTAGTGGTGTAATGTCATATTGTAGTGGTGTAATGTTGTATTGTAGTGGTGTAATGTTGTATTGTAGTGGTGTAATGTTGTATTGTAGATATGTAGTGGTGTAATGTTGTATTGTAGTGGTGTAATGTTGTATTGTAGTGGTGTAATGTTGTATTGTAGTGGTGTAATGTTGTATTGTAGTGGTGTAGTGGTGTAATGTTGTATTGTAGTGGTGTAGTGGTGTAATGTTGTATTGTAGTGGTATAATGTTGAATTGTAGTGGTGTAATGTTGTATTGTAGATATGTAGTGGTGTAATGTTGTATTGTAGTGGTTTAATGCTGTAATGTAGTGGTGTAATGTTGTATTGTAGTGATGAAATGTTGTATTGTAGTGGTATAATGTTATATTGTAGTGGTGTAATGTTGTATTGTAGTGGTGTAATGTTGTATTGTAGTGGTGTAATGTTGTATTGTAGATATGTAGTGGTGTAATGTTGTATTGTAGTGGTGTAATGTGGTATTGCAGTGATGTAATGTTGTCTTGTAGTGGTGTAATGTTGTATTGTAGTGGTGTAATGTTGTATTGTAGTGGTGTAGTGGTGTAATGCTGTATTGTAGTGGTGTAATGTTGTATTGTAGTGGTGTAGTGGTGTAATGCTGTATTGTAGTGGTGTAATGTTGTATTGTAGTGGTGTAATGTTGTATTGTAGTGGTATAATGTTGTATTGTAGTGGTGTAATGTTGTATTGTAGATATGTAGTGGTGTAATGTGGTATTGTATATATGTGGTGGTGTGATGTTGTATTGTAGTCGTGTAATGTTGTATTGTAGTGGTGTAATGTTGTATTGTAGTGGTGTAATTTTGTATTGTAGTGGTGTAATGTTGTATTGTGGTGGTGTAATGTTGTATTGTAGTGGTGTAATGTTGTATTGTAGTGGTGTAATGTGGTATTGTATATATGTGGTGGTGTGATGTTGTATTGTAGTCGTGTAATGTTGTATTGTAGTGGTGTAATGTTGTATTGTAGTGGTGTAATGTTGTATTGTAGTGGTGTAAAGTTGTATTGTAGTGGTGTAATGTTGTATTGTAGTGGTGTAATGTTATATTGTAGTGGTGTAAAGTTGTATTGTAGTGGTGTAATGTTGTATTGTAGTGGTGTAATGTTGTATTGTAGTGGTGTAATGTTGTATTGTAGGGGTGTAATGTTGTATTGTAGTGGTGTAGTCGTGTAATGTTGTATTGTAGGGGTGTAGGGGTGTAATGTTGTATTGTAGTGGTGTAATGTTGTATTGTAAAGTTGTATTGTAGTGGTGTAATGTTGTATTGTAAAGTTGTATTGTAGTGGTGTAATGTTGTATTGTGAAGTTGTATTGTAGTGGTGTAATGGTGTATTGTAAAGTTGTATTGTAGTGGTGTAATGTTGTATTGTAAAGTTGTATTGTAGTGGTGTAATGTTGTATTGTAAAGTTGTATTCTAGTGGTGTAATGTTGTATTGTAAAGTTGTATTGTAGTGGTGTAATGTTGTATTGTAAAGTTGTATTGTAGTGGTGTAATGTTGTATTGTAGTGGTGTAAAGTTGTATTGTAGTGGTGTAATGTTGTATTGTAAAGTTGTATTGTAGTGGTGTAATATTGTATTGTAGTGGTGCAATGTTGTCTTGTAGTGGTGTAATGTTGTATTGTAGTGGTGTAATGTTAAATTGTAGTGGTGTAATGTTGTATTGTAAAGTTGTATTGCAGTGGTGTAATGTTGTATTGTAAAGTTGTATTGTAGTGGTGTAATGTTGTATTGTAGTGGTGCAATGTCATATTGTAGTGGTGCAATGTCATATTGTAGTGGTGCAATGTCATATTGTAGTGGTGCAATGTTGAATTGTAGTGGTGTAGTGGTGTAATGCTCTATTGTAGTGGTGTAATGTTGTATTGTAGTGGTTTAGTGGTGTAATGTTGAATTGTAGTGGTGTAGTGGTGTAATGTTGTATTGTAGTGGTGTAGTCGTGTAATGTTGTATTGTAGGGGTGTAGGGGTGTAATGTTGTATTGTAGTGGTGTAATGTTGTATTGTAAAGTTGTATTGTAGTGGTGTAATGTTGTATTGTAAAGTTGTATTGTAGTGGTGTAATGTTGTATTGTGAAGTTGTATTGTAGTGGTGTAATGGTGTATTGTAAAGTTGTATTGTAGTGGTGTAATGTTGTATTGTAAAGTTGTATTGTAGTGGTGTAATGTTGTATTGTAAAGTTGTATTCTAGTGGTGTAATGTTGTATTGTAAAGTTGTATTGTAGTGGTGTAATGTTGTATTGTAAAGTTGTATTGTAGTGGTGTAATGTTGTATTGTAGTGGTGTAAAGTTGTATTGTAGTGGTGTAATGTTGTATTGTAAAGTTGTATTGTAGTGGTGTAATATTGTATTGTAGTGGTGCAATGTTGTCTTGTAGTGGTGTAATGTTGTATTGTAGTGGTGTAATGTTAAATTGTAGTGGTGTAATGTTGTATTGTAAAGTTGTATTGCAGTGGTGTAATGTTGTATTGTAAAGTTGTATTGTAGTGGTGTAATGTTGTATTGTAGTGGTGCAATGTCATATTGTAGTGGTGCAATGTCATATTGTAGTGGTGCAATGTCATATTGTAGTGGTGCAATGTTGAATTGTAGTGGTGTAGTGGTGTAATGCTCTATTGTAGTGGTGTAATGTTGTATTGTAGTGGTTTAGTGGTGTAATGTTGAATTGTAGTGGTGTAGTGGTGTAATGTTGTATTGTAGTGGTGTAATGTTATATTGTAGTGGTGTAGCGTCAGTACAGAGACAAAGTGGAATCTCAATTCAATGGCTCAGACACAAGAGGCATGTGGCAGGGTCTACAGTCAATCACGGACTACAAGATGAAATCCAGCCCAGTCACGGACCAGGATGTCTTGCTCCCAGGCAGATTAAATAACTTTTTTGCCCGCTTTGAGGACAATACAGTGCCACTGACACGGCCTGCAACGGAAACATGCGGTCTCTCCTTCACTGCAGCTGAGGTGAGTAAGACATTTAAACGTGTTAACCCTCGCAAGGCTGCAGGCCCAGACGGCATCCCCAGCCGCGCCCTCAGAGCATGCGCAGACCAGCTGGCCGGTGTGTTTACGGACATATTCAATCAATCCCTATACCAGTCTGCTGTTCCCACATGCTTCAAGAGGGCCACCATTGTTCCTGTTCCCAAGAAAGCTAAGGTAACTGAGCTAAACGACTACCGCCCGTAGCACTCACTTCCGTCATCATGAAGTGCTTTGAGTGACTAGTCAAGGACCATATCACCTCCACCCTACCTGACACCCTAGACCCACTCCAATTTGCTTACCGCCCAAATAGGTCCACAGACGATGCAATCTCAACCACACTGCACACTGCCTTAACCCACCTGGACAAGAGGAATACCTATGTGAGAATGCTGTTCATCGACTACAGCTCGGCATTCAACACCATAGTACCCTCCAAGCTCGTCATCAAGCTCGAGACCCTGGGTCTCGACCCGCCCTGTGCAACTGGGTACTGGACTTCCTGACGGGCCGCCCCCAGGTGGTGAGGGTAGGCAACAACATCTCCTCCCCGCTGATCCTCAACACGGGGCCCCACAAGGGTGCGTTCTGAGCCCTCTCCTGTACTCCCTGTTCACCCACGACTGCGTGGCCACGCACGCCTCCAACTCAATCATCAAGTTTGCGGACGACACAACAGTGGTAGGCTTGATTACCAACAACGACGAGACGGCCTACAGGGAGGAGGTGAGGGCCCTCGGAGTGTGGTGTCAGGAAAATAACCTCACACTCAACGTCAACAAAACTAAGGAGATGATTGTGGACTTCAGGAAACAGCAGAGGGAACACCCCCTATCCACATCGATGGAACAGTAGTGGAGAGGGTAGCTAGTTTTAAGTTCCTCGGCATACACATCACAGACAAACTGAATTGGTCCACTCACACTGACAGCGTCGTGAAGAAGGCGCAGCAGCGCCTATTCAACCTCAGGAGGCTGAAGAAATTCGGCTTGTCACCAAAAGCACTCACAAACTTCTACAGATGCACAATCGAGAGCATCCTGGCGGGCTGTATCACCGCCTGGTACGGCAACTGCTCCGCCCTCAACCGTAAGGCTCTCCAGAGGGTAGTGAGGACTGCACAACGCATCACCGGGGGCAAACTACCTGCCCTCCAGGACACCTACACCACCCGTTGTTACAGGAAGGCCATAAAGATCATCAAGGACATCAACCACCCGAACCACTGCCTGTTCACCCCGCTATCATCCAGAAGGCGAGGTCAGTACAGGTGCATCAAAGCTGGGACCGAGAGACTGAAAAACAGCTTCTATCTCAAGGCCATCAGACTGTTAAACAGCCACCACTAACACTGAGTGGCTGCTGCCAACACACTGTCATTGACACTGACCCAACTCCAGCCATTTTAATAATGGGAATTGATGGGAAATGATGTAAATATATCACTAGCCACTTTAAACAATGCTACCTTATATAATGTTACTTACCCTACATTATTCATCTCATATGCATATGTATATACTGTACTCTACATCATCGACTGCATCCTTATGTAACACATGTATCACTAGCCACTTTAACTATGCCACTTTGTTTACTTTGTCTACACACTCATCTCATATGTATATACTGTACTCGATACCATCTACTGTATGCTGCTCTGTACCATCACTCATTCATATATCCTTATGTACATGTTCCTTATCCCCTTACACTGTGTATAAGACAGTAGTTTTGGAATTGTTAGTTAGATTACTTGTTGGTTATCACTGCATTGTCGGAACTAGAAGCACAAACATTTCGCTACACTCGCATTAACATCTGCTAACCATGTGTATGTGACAAATAAAATTTGATTTGATTTGATTTGTAAAATTGTATTGTAGTGGTGTAATGTTGTATTGTAGTGGTGTAATGTTATATTGTAGATATGTAGTGGTGTAATGTCATATTGTAGTGGTGTAATGTCGTATTGTAGTGGTGTAATGTTGTATTGTAGTGGTGTAATGTTGTATTGTAGTGGTGTAATGTTGTAATGTCATATTGTAGTGGTGTAATGTTGTATTGTAGTGGTGTAATGTTGTATTGTAGTGGTGTAATGTTGTATTGTAGTGGTGTAATGTTGTATTGTAGATATGTAGTGGTGTAATGTTTGTATTGTAGTGGTGTAATGTTGTATTGTAGTGGTGTAGTGGTGTAATGTTGTATTGTAGTGGTGTAGTGGTGTATTGTAGATATGTAGTGGTGTAATGTTGTATTGTAGTGGTATAATGTTGTATTGTAGTGGTGTAATGTTGTATTGTAGATATGTAGTGGTGTAATGTTGTATTGTAGTGGTTTAATGCTGTAATGTAGTGGTGTAATGTTGTATTGTAGTGATGAAATGTTGTATTGTAGATATGTAGTGGTGTAATGTTGTATTGTAGTGGTGTAATGTTGTATTGTAGTGGTGTAGTGGTGTAATGTTGTATTGTAGTGGTGTAATGTTGTATTGTAGTGGTGTAATGTTGTATTGTAGTGGTGTAATGTTGTATTGTAGATATGTAGTGGTGTAATGTTGTATTGTAGTGGTGTAATGTTGTATTGTAGATATGTGGTGGTGTGATGTTGTATTGTAGTGGTTTAATGCTGTAATGTAGTGGTGTAATGTTGTATTGTAGTGGTGTAATGTTGTATTGTAGTGGTGTAATGTTGTATTGTAGTGGTGTAATGTGGTATTGCAGTGATGTAATGTTGTCTTGTAGTGGTGTAATGTTGTATTGTAGTGGTGTAATGTTGTATTGTAGTGGTGTAATGTTGTATTGTAGTGGTGTAGTGGTGTAATGCTGTATTGTAGTGGTGTAATGTTGTATTGTAGTGGTGTAGTGGTGTAATGCTGTATTGTAGAGGTGTAATGTTGTATTGTAGTGGTGTAATGTTGTATTGTAGTGGTATAATGTTGTATTGTAGTGGTGTAATGTTGTATTGTAGATATGTAGTGGTGTAATGTGGTATTGTATATATGTGGTGGTGTGATGTTGTATTGTAGGGGTGTAATGTTGTATTGTAGTGGTGTAGTCGTGTAATGTTGTATTGTAGTCGTGTAATGTTGTATTGTAGTGGTGTAATGTTGTATTGTAGTGGTGTAATTTTGTATTGTAGTGGTGTAATGTTGTATTGTAGTGGTGTAATGTTGTATTGTGGTGGTGTAATGTTGTATTGTAGTGGTGTAATGTTGTATTGTAGTGGTGTAATGTGGTATTGTATATATGTGGTGGTGTGATGTTGTATTGTAGTCGTGTAATGTTGTATTGTAGTGGTGTAAAGTTGTATTGTAGTGGTGTAATGTTGTATTGTAGTGGTGTAATGTTGTATTGTAGTGGTGTAATGTTGTATTGTAGTGGTGTAATGTTGTATTGTAGTGGTGTAGTGGTGTAAAGTTGTATTGTAGTGGTGTAATGTTGTATTGTAGTGGTGTAAAGTTGTATTGTAGTGGTGTAATGTTGTATTGTAGTGGTGTGATGTTGTTTTGTAGATATGTAGTGGTGTAATGTTGTATTGTAGTGGTTTAATGCTGTAATGTAGTGGTGTAATGTTGTATTGTAGTGGTGTAATGTTGTATTGTAGTGGTGTAATGTTGTATTGTAGTGGTGTAATGTGGTATTGCAGTGATGTAATGTTGTCTTGTAGTGGTGTAATGTTGTATTGTAGTGGTGTAATGTTGTATTGTAGTGGTGTAATGTTGTATTGTAGTGGTGTAGTGGTGTAATGCTGTATTGTAGTGGTGTAATGTTGTATTGTAGTGGTGTAGTGGTGTAATGCTGTATTGTAGTGGTGTAATGTTGTATTGTAGTGGTGTAATGTTGTATTGTAGTGGTATAATGTTGTATTGTAGTGGTGTAATGTTGTATTGTAGATATGTAGTGGTGTAATGTGGTATTGTATATATGTGGTGGTGTGATGTTGTATTGTAGGGGTGTAATGTTGTATTGTAGTGGTGTAGTCGTGTAATGTTGTATTGTAGTCGTGTAATGTTGTATTGTAGTGGTGTAATGTTGTATTGTAGTGGTGTAATTTTGTATTGTAGTGGTGTAATGTTGTATTGTAGTGGTGTAATGTTGTATTGTGGTGGTGTAATGTTGTATTGTAGTGGTGTAATGTTGTATTGTAGTGGTGTAATGTGGTATTGTATATATGTGGTGGTGTGATGTTGTATTGTAGTGGTGTAATGTTGTATTGTAGTGGTGTAAAGTTGTATTGTAGTGGTGTAATGTTGTATTGTAGTGGTGTAATGTTGTATTGTAGTGGTGTAATGTTGTATTGTAGTGGTGTAATGTTGTATTGTAGTGGTGTAGTGGTGTAAAGTTGTATTGTAGTGGTGTAATGTTGTATTGTAGTGGTGTAAAGTTGTATTGTAGTGGTGTAATGTTGTATTGTAGTGGTGTGATGTTGTTTTGTAGATATGTAGTGGTGTAATGTTGTATTGTAGCTGGCAAACACAGCCAACACATCCGGCACAGCCAACTCAGCCAACACAGCTTCTCTAGCTGGGGTCAGGGGTCATCAGAATGCTGCTAACGTAACCTTTCACCTCCAACCAATGAAACCAGCAGGTATCCACCAGAACCACAGCATAGCCTAACAGCGACAGACACTTTAAAATGTGGGATTATGATGTTGACACTTTGCTTTTAATGCCAACTAGTGACCTCACAGGATCCAACCCAACACTGTAATGTCTCACACAATTTCCAACTCAGTCAACATGGTGCTACATAACAGTGCCATGATGAAATGTAGACAGGTTGATCTGAAACGTAAACACACAAACACTACTGCACAATCTCATACACTGTACCGTGTTGGGGATTATACCGTGTTGGGGGTTATACCGTGTTGGGGGTTATACCGTGTTGGGGATTATACCGTGTTGGGGATTATACCGTGTTGGGGATTATACCGTGTTGGGGATTATACCGTGTTGGGGGTTATACCGTGTTGGGGGTTATACCGTGTTGGGGGTTATACCGTGTTGGGGGTTATACCGTGTTGGGGGTTATACCGTGTTGGGGATTATACCGTGTTGGGGATTATACCGTGTTGGGGATTATACCGTGTTGGGGATTATACCGTGTTGGGGATTATACCGTATAGCGGGGTATTTTGAACACCATTGAAACTTTCTTTGAAACGTTTCAATAAATTGTAATATTTGAAGCTACCTTTTAAGTTAATACCTGCAGTCAATTTATGCAATTACGTCAGGAGATGAAGCAGACTGCGTTCTTCATTTCAGCCGTCACATTATTTTACATGATGAAGTTTACCGTAGTTCCCCAGAACAGTTGAGCCTGTCACGTGTTGGTTTGTAAATAACAACATGAGAAAAAGGAAGCAGCTGAGCTCAGGTGTGTCTTTGGTTTGCTAGTAATCTCAGTAACTGGCTGAATGAATAAAGAGACTGGGCATCATATAGTGTCAGATTTCTGCCATGTTTGAGAAGGGGTTTGGATGAGTAATCTGTACAGCTGCCACTGCCATTTAGATTTACCTCTCCTCGGCCCCTCAGTCTGCTCATACAGTGTTCACCATAGGGAACCTATTCAATTCCTAGAGGAGCTATGTCCTTAACACTAAAAGTTCCAGAATGGGATGAAAATGGCAGCCATCTTGGTCAGGGAGAAATCCAAACAGTCTAATTGGAATGACTGGCAGTAGAGGGATTTCCCTCCATAGGGTAAAACCTAGATAATAATATTATTATTCCTTTATGGAGTAAAATAAAAGGAACGTGATATCAGAAATTGTGAAATAAAATTGTACTATACACTGACCTTAGCTGATAGGCCAGGTAGCAAAACAGACATAATATAATAATAATAATATATGCCATTTAGCAGACGCTTTTATCCAAAGCGACTTACAGTCATGTGTGCATACATTCTACGTATGGGTGGTCCCGGGAATCGAACCCACTACCCTGGCGTTACAAGCGCCATGCTCTACCAACTGAGCTACAGAAGGACCCTATTCCTGCATTGGAGCCAGGTCAGCATCCCCCCCCCCAACACACCCACAGAGCTACTCACCACTCGTGTCGTTATTAGCGTCCAAGGCTTCCACTATCAACGTGTATGACCTCTGGGGAAGACAAAGAGTTCAGGGTCAACAACCAAACAACATCTGAACATGAAAAAAATATATCAACTCAGCAAAAAAAAAGAAACGTCCCTTTTTCAGGACCCTGCCTTTCAAAGATTATTTATAAACATCCAAATAACTTCGCAGATCTTCATTGTAAAGGGTTTAAACACTGTTTACATTTACATTTAAGTCATTTAGCAGACGCTCTTATCCAGAGCGACTTACAAATTGGTGCATTCACCTTATGACATCCAGTGGAACAGTCACTTTACAATAGTGCATCTAAATCTTAAAGGGGGGTGAGAGGGATTACTTATCCTATCCTAGGTATTCCTTAAAGAGGTGGGGTTTCAGGTGTCTCCGGAAGGTGGTGATTGACTCCGCTGTCCTGGCGTCGTGAGGGAGTTTGTTCCACCATTTCCCATGCTTATTGTAAAGGGTTTAAACACTGTTTCCCTGCTTGTTGTAAAGGGTTTAAACACTGTTTCCCATGCTTGTTGTAATGGTTAAACACTGTTTCCCATGCTTATTGTAAAGGGTTTAAACACTGTTTCCCAATGCTTATTGTAAAGGGTTTAAACACTGTTTCCCATGCTTATTGTAAAGGGTTTAAACACTGTTTCCCAGGCTTATTGTAAAGGGTTTAAACACTGTTTCCCAGGCTTATTGTAAAGGGTTTAAACACTGTTTCCCAGGCTTATTTTAATGGGTTTAAACACTGTTTCCCAATGCTTATTGTAAAGGGTTTAAACACTGTTTCCCAGGCTTATTGTAAAGGGTTTAAACACTGTTTCCCAGGCTTATTGTAAAGGGTTTAAACACTGTTTCCCAGGCTTATTGTAAAGGGTTTGAACACTGTTTCCCAGGCTTATTGTAAAGGGTTTAAACACTGTTTCCCAGGCTTATTTTAATGGGTTTAAACACTGTTTCCCTGCTTGTTGTAAAGGTTTAAACACTGTTTCCCTGCTTGTTGTAAAGGTTTAAACACTGTTTCCCTGCTTGTTGTAAAGGTTTAAACACTGTTTCCCTGCTTGTTGTAAAGGTTTAAACACTGTTTCCCAGGCTTATTGTAATGGGTTTAAGCAATGTTTCCCTGCTTGTTGTAAAGGGTTTAAACACTGTTTCCCTGCTTGTTGTAAAGGGTTTAAACACTGTTTCCCATGCTTGCTGTAAAGGTTTAAACACTGTTTCCCATGCTTATTGTAAAGGGTTTAAACACTGTTTCCCATGCTTATTGTAATGGGTTTAAACACTGTTTCCCAGGCTTATTGTAAAGGGTTTAAACACTGTTTCCCAGGCTTATTGTAATGGGTTTAAACACTGTTTCCCAGGCTTATTGTAATGGGTTTAAACACTGTTTCCCAGGCTTATTGTAATGGGTTTAAACACTGTTTCCCTGCTTGTTGTAAAGGTTTAAACACTGTTTCCCTGCTTGTAAAGGTTTAAACACTGTTTCCCTGCTTGTTGTAAAGGTTTAAACACTGTTTCCCTGCTTGTTGTAAAGGTTTAAACACTGTTTCCCATGCTTATTGTAAAGGGTTTAATCACTGTTTCCCTGCTTGTTGTAAAGGTTTAAACAATGTTTCCCATGCTTGTTGTAAAGGGTTTAAACACTGTTTCCCATGCTTATTGTAAAGGGTTTAAACACTGTTTCCCATGCTTATTGTAAAGGGTTTAAACACTGTTTCCCATGCTTATTGTAATGGGTTTAAACACTGTTTCCCATGCTTGCTGTAAAGGTTTAAACACTGTTTCCCATGCTTATTGTAAAGGGTTTAAACACTGTTTCCCTGCTTGTTGTAAAGGGTTTAAACACTGTTTCCCATGCTTATTGTAAAGGGTTTAAACACTGTTTCCCTGCTTGTTGTAAAGGTTTAAACACTGTTTCCCTGCTTGTTGTAAAGGTTTAAACACTGTTTCCCTGCTTGTTGTAAAGGTTTAAACACTGTTTCCCATGCTTATTGTAAAGGGTTTAATCACTGTTTCCCTGCTTGTTGTAAAGGTTTAAACAATGTTTCCCATGCTTGTTGTAAAGGGTTTAAACACTGTTTCCCATGCTTATTGTAAAGGGTTTAAACACTGTTTCCCATGCTTATTGTAATGGGTTTAAACACTGTTTCCCATGCTTGCTGTAAAGGTTTAAACACTGTTTCCCAGGCTTATTGTAAAGGGTTTAAACACTGTTTCCCAGGCTTATTGTAAAGGGTTTAAACACTGTTTACATTTACATTTAAGTAATTTAGCAGACGCTCTTATCCAGAGCGACTTACAAATTGGTGCATTCACCTTATGACATCCAGTGGAACAGTCACTTTACAATAGTGCATCTAAATCTTAAAGGGGGGGGGGTGAGAGGGATTACTTATCCTATCCTAGGTATTCCTTAAAGAGGTGGGGTTTCAGGTGTCTCCGGAAGGTGGTGATTGACTCCGCTGTCCTGGCGTCGTGAGGGAGTTTGTTCCACCATTTCCCATGCTTATTGTAATGGTTAAACACTGTTTCCCATGCTTATTGTAAAGGGTTTAAACACTGTTTCCCAATGCTTATTGTAAAGGGTTTAAACACTGTTTCCCATGCTTATTGTAAAGGGTTTAAACACTGTTTCCCATGCTTATTGTAAAGGGTTTAAACACTGTTTCCCAGGCTTATTGTAAAGGGTTTAAACACTGTTTCCCAGGCTTATTGTAAAGGGTTTAAACACTGTTTCCCAGGCTTATTGTAAAGGGTTTAAACACTGTTTCCCAGGCTTATTGTAATGGGTTTAAACACTGTTTCCCAGGCTTATTGTAAAGGGTTTAAACACTGTTTCCCAGGCTTATTGTAATGGGTTTAAACACTGTTTCCCAGGCTTATTGTAATGGGTTTAAACACTGCTTCCCAGGCTTATTGTAATGGGTTTAAACACTGTTTCCCTGCTTGTTGTAAAGGTTTAAACACTGTTTCCCAGGCTTATTGTAATGGGTTTAAGCACTGTTTCCCTGCTTGTTGTAAAGGGTTTAAACACTGTTTCCCTGCTTGTTGTAAAGGGTTTAAACACTGTTTCCCATGCTTATTGTAAAGGGTTTAAACACTGTTTCCCTGCTTGTTGTAAAGGTTTAAACACTGTTTCCCTGCTTGTAAAGGTTTAAACACTGTTTCCCTGCTTGTTGTAAAGGTTTAAACACTGTTTCCCTGCTTGTAAAGGTTTAAACACTGTTTCCCTGCTTGTTGTAAAGGTTTAAACACTGTTTCCCTGCTTGTTGTAAAGGTTTAAACACTGTTTCCCTGCTTGTTGTAAAGGTTTAAACACTGTTTCCCATGCTTATTGTAAAGGGTTTAAACACTGTTTCCCAGGCTTGTTGTAAAGGTTTAAACACTGTTTCCCATGCTTATTGTAAAGGGTTTAAACACTGTTTCCCTGCTTGTTGTAAAGGTTTAAACACTGTTTCCCATGCTTATTGTAAAGGGTTTAAAAACTGTTTCCCTGCTTGTTCAATGGACCATAAACAATTTATGAACATGCACCTGTGGAACGATCTTAAGACACTAACAGCTTACAGATGGTAGGCAATTAAGGTCAGTTATGAAGACTTAGGACACTAAAAGAGGCCTTTCTACTGACTGAAAAACACCAAAAAGAAAGATGCCCAGGCGTGAAGGTGCCTTAGGCATGCTGCAAGGAGGCATGAGGACTGCATATGAGGCCAGGGCAATACATTGCAATGTCTACACTGTGAGAGGCCTAAGGCAGCGATACAGGGAGATGCCTAAGACAGCGATACAGGGAGACAGGACGGACAGGTGATCATCCTCGTAGTGGCAGACCACGTGTAACAACACCTGTACAGGATCGGTACATCAGAACATCACAGCTGCGGGACAGGTACAGGATGGCAACAACAACTGCCCGAGTTACACCAGGAATGCACAATCCCTCCATCAGTGCTCAGACTGTCCGCAATAGGCTGAGAGATGCTGGACAGAGGGCTTGTAGGCCTGTTGTAAGGCAGGTCCTCACCAGACATCACCGGCAACAGGAGATGCACAGCAGTACTTAATGCCACACCAGATACTAGCTGTTACTTTTGATTTTGACCCCCCCTTTGTTCAGGGACACATTATTCAATTTCTGTTAGTCACATGTCTGTGGAACTTGTTCAGTTTGTGTCTCAGTTGTTGAATCTTGTTCTGTTCATACAAATATTTACACATGTTAAGTTTGCTGAAAATAAACGCAGTTGACAGTGAGAAGACATTTATTTTTGCTGATATATATGTACAGTGCCTTGCGAAAGTATTCGGCCCCCTTGAACTTTGCGACCTTTTGCCACATTTCATTATCACAGTGCAGGTGCATTTATACGGAGACTTGATTACACACAGGTGGATTGTATTTATCATCATTAGTCATTTAGGTCAACATTGGATCATTCAGAGATCCTCACTGAACTTCTGGAGAGAGTTTGCTGCACTGAAAGTAAAGGGGCTGAATAATTTTGCACGCCCAATTTTTCAGTTTTTGATTTGTTAAAAAGTTTGAAATATCCAATAAATGTCGTTCCACTTCATGATTGTGTCCCACTTGTTGTTGATTCTTCACAAAAAAATACAGTTTTATATCTTTTTGAAGCCTGAAATGTGGCAAAAGGTCGCAAAGTTCAAGGTGGCCGAATACTTTCGCAAGGCACTGTATATATATAAAACACTGAAAACCTCTAACAGCAACAGTTCAAACTAACAACAACACCATCTGCGATAGTATCTGGTGTCTGTGTGACTGCAAACTATAAAATTAGGATTGAGAATCCTAGAACGGGATCTTCTTGTGATGGTATGAAGGGCAGCCATTTTGGTCAGGGAGTTGGTCAACCATGGTTTGCCAACGCTGTGATAAATGATTTTAATCCATTCTTTTACATGATCCTATCTGCACTGTTTTAACTAGGCAGACCATTTTAGGAATTATCCCATAAATTGCTGAAATCAAACTGCCAATATGCCAACATACCAGTGAAACAATGCTGTCAACCCACAGCCAGACACTGAAATCAGCTGAACAAAAATGAGACAAGTTGATTATACAACAAGAACTGCTATTGTCATATACAGTATATGCACATAATAGCATTTTTCATGGAGTATTTCTTGCCAATTGAAAGGGTTTTCCATGCTAGCAGTCGTGCCTGTATGTCACAGTCTCACAGTAGCAACGTAACTTGAAGTACAACAAGACAATACATTTCAGGCATTCACAGCTTAGATTTTGATACACATTTAGTCTTAAATTTACTGTTAAGTGAACCTTGCATTGTTATACATAGATACAATTTTTGTAAATGATTTCAGGTGGGCTTAAAGTGTACAGTAGCACAACAAGCACTCCTTCTATAGAGAATGTAAATTGCAATAAATATTGCTCAATACTAACTTTGCATAATATTGTAGTCCATTGTGTATATTTATACCACAAACCACTGGTTTCCATGTATGTTATGAGGAGACGTTGCTGTTCTGTCTTTTCACCATTAATCACTGTTGCTCCAAATAAGCACAGTATGCTCCTACCACGCCCGGTATGCTCCTACCACGCACCGGTATGCTCCTACCACGCCCGATATTCTCCTACCACGCACCGGTAAGCTCCTACAACACCCGGTATGCTCCTACCACACCCGGGATGCTCCTACCACGCCCGGGATGCTCCTACCACGCCCGGTATGCTCCTACCACGCCCGGTATGCTCCTACCACGCCTGGTATGCTCCCACTAAGCTCCTACCACGCCCTGTATTCTCCTACCACGCCCGGTATGCTCCTACCACACCCGGTATGCTCCTACCACACCCGGTATGCTCCTACCACGCCCGGTATGCTCCTATCACGCCCGGTATGCTCCTATCACGCCCGTTATGCTCCTCCCACGCCCGTTATGCTCCTCCCACGCCCGTTATGCTCCTCCCACGCCCGGTATGCTCCTCCCACGCCCGGTATGCTCCTACCACGCCCGGTATTCTCCTACCACGCCCGGTGTGCTCCTACCACGCCCGGTGTGCTCCTACCACGCCCGGTATGCTCCTACCACGCCCGGTATGCTCCCACTAAGCTCTTACCACGCCCGGTATTCTCCTACCACGAAACATGGGATTGTGTGTTTTTATCTGTAAAATTCAATGAGCATAGATATATTTTGTTCAGATCTAAGTTGGTTAAAACACATGGCTACAGTTCTGCATATTATGAATCTAGCCATGGTGCCTTTAGCAAACATTACAACCAATTAGAATCCTCGAATCTCTCCAAGACATCTGGACAGGAAGTGGTTGATGCAGAGAGAGAAGACAAAGACTAGGGTTGAGGGATAAAAGAAAATGGGACAAAAATACAAACAGATGAAGGAGAAGATGACTTTGGGACGACTACTCATGTAGTTCGGGCCGGAGCATTGTCATATTGTCACCTTTCATTCATCCCGGTGATGTGTGGTCCACCACCTGTACCTTTGTAATACACCAGTAGATTTGAAATTGTCAGCAGACAGGCTTTAGGAAGAAGTTTCTAATGTTTGATCAAATATTTTAAGTCATAAAAAGTAAGAAAACTTCATGTGAGATTAATGTTTCATGTCATCTCCACTTCTTTTCTTACAAAGATTAGGGCAATACGGATCCTTTAGAAAGATTAGGGCAATACGGATCCTTTACAAAGATTAGGGCAATACGGATCCTTCAGAAAGATTAGGGCAATACGGATCCTTTACAAAGATTAGGGCAATACGGAGCCTTTAGAAAGATTAGGGCAATACGGAGCCTTTAGAAAGATTAGGGCAATACGGAGCCTTCAGAAAGATTAGGGCAATACGGATCCTTTAGAAAGATTAGGGCAATACGGAGCCTTTAGAAAGATTAGGGCAATACGGAGCCTTCAGAAAGATTAGGGTAATACGGAGCCTTCAGAAAGATTAGGGCAATACGGAGCCTTTAGAAAGATTAGGGCAATACGGAGCCTTTAGAAAGATTAGGGCAATACGGAGCCTTTAGAAAGATTAGGGCAATACGGAGCCTTCAGAAAGATTAGGGCAATACGGAGCCTTCAGAAAGATTAGGGCAATACGGAGCCTTTAGAAAGATTAGGGCAATACGGAGCCTTTAGAAAGATTAGGGCAATACGGAGCCTTCAGAAAGATTAGGGCAATACGGAGCCTTCAGAAAGATTAGGGCAATACGGAGCCTTTAGAAAGATTAGGGCAATACGGAGCCTTTAGAAAGATTAGGGCAATATGGAGCCTTCAGACAGATTAGGGCAATACGGAGCCGTTATTTCACTGGCCACACACCCCATAATGTCAAAGTGGAATAATATCCATTTTTGTTTTGCAAATAAAAAAAATGAAAAGCTGAAATGTCTTGAGTCAATAAGTATTCAACCCCTTTGTTATGGCAGGCCTAAAGTTCAGGAGTAAACATTAACAAGTCATTAAATACGGAAATGGACTCATTGTGCAATAAGTGTTTAACATGATTTTTGCAGCCACTTCACGAGTGATACAAGTCAGTGTTCGACGTCCATCTGTGTCTGAGGACATTGGGAGATGACGTGGAAACTGGAAACTAGGGGGCAACAGTAAGCGCTGTTACCTTCAAGAAGAGTGTTGTGGACGGGGATGGCAGATGGGCATAAGCATCTGGTGCCAAAGGACCAGCAATAGTTGGGTTTTTTTCTGCGATTTTTGTTTTAAGCTTATCCCAAACCTTAACCGGAGTCAATCCCAAACCTTAACCGGAGTCAATCCCAAACCTTCACCGGAGTCAATCCCAAACCTTCACCGGAGTCAATCCCAAACCTTCACCGGAGTCAATCCCAAACCTTAACCGGAGTCAATACCAAACCTTAACCGGAGTCAATCCCAAACCTTAACCGGAGTCAATACCAAACCTTAACTGGAGTCAATCCCAAACCTTAACTGGAGTCAATCCCAAACCTTAACTGGAGTCAATCCCAAACCTTAACTGGAGTCAATACCTCAAGATTTTCAGAGGTAATGACTAAACTTACAAAATGTGACTTTTGGAAACAACTTCTAAATTTTACATTTGAGAAACATGGATGAACTTTTGAATGACTACCTCATCTCTGTACCCCACACATACAATTATCAGTCGAGCAGTGCATTTCAAACACCGATTCAACCACAAACGATAAGCGAGGTTTTCCAATGCCTCACAAAGGGCACATATTGGTAGGTGTGTAAAATAATAATAATAATAATAAAAATAATAAAAAAGCAAACATTGAATAATATTTTTATTATAGTGAGTTTATTAAATGACACCTTGGATGGTGTATCAATACAACCAGTCACGCCAAAGATACA
This sequence comes from Oncorhynchus gorbuscha, assembly GCF_021184085.1. NCBI lineage: Eukaryota > Metazoa > Chordata > Actinopteri > Salmoniformes > Salmonidae > Oncorhynchus > Oncorhynchus gorbuscha. The sequence continues at coordinate 87,027,076 of NC_060179.1, forward strand.
GGCGTCCTTCCTAACTCAGTTGCCGGGGGGAAAAGAACAAACAGTTTGAGTTTAATGGCTGTGATGAGAAAACTGGATCAACAATCAACAATACTAACCTAATTGACAGAGTGAAAAGAAGGAAGCCTGTACAGAATAAACTATATTCCAAAACATGCATCCTGTTTGCAACAAGGCACTAAAGTAATACTTCAGAAAATGTGGCAAAGCAATTCACTTTCGTCCTGAATACATATTACTGAGTACCACTCTCCATGTTTTTAAGCATAGTGGTGTCTGCATCATGTTATGGGTATGCTTGTAGGACTGGGGAGTTTTCAGGATGAAAAAGAAATGGCATGGAGCTAAGGCAAAATCCTAGAGGAAAACCTGGTTCAGTCTGCTTTCCACCAGACACTGGGAGATTAATTCAAATTTCAGCAGGACAAAACACAAGGCCAAATATACACAGCAATTGCTTCCAAAGAAGACAGTGAATGTTCCTGAGTGGCCAACTTAGACTTAAAATTGTACCTGAAAATCTGTGGCAAGACATGAACCATGGTTGTCTAGCAATGATCAACAACCAATGTGTCAGAGCTTGAAGAATTTAGAAAATAATGAAATGGGTAAATAATCCACAATCCAGGTGTGCAAAGAGTTACCCAGAGAGACTCACAGCTGTTCTCACTCTTAGAGACTCACCCAGAAAGACTCACAGCTGTAATCAATGCCAAAGGTGTGAATCTGGAATCTGGTGTGAATCTGGAAACAATCTGGAACTTTGAAGGTTTATGACATACAGTGGCTTGCGAAAGTATTCACCCCCTTTGGCGTTTTTTCCTATTTTGTTGCCTTACAACCTGGAATTAAAATATATTTTTTGTGGGGGGGTGTTGTATCATTTGATTTACACAACATGCCTTCCACTTTGTAGATGCATAATATATTTTATCATTAAACAAGAGATAGGACCAAAAAACAGAACTTGAGCGTGCATAACGAATCACCGCCCCAATGTCAATACTTTGTTGAGCCACCTGCTGCAGCAATTATGGCACATCTAGCCACTGGGATGTTTTCGCATTCTTCAAGGCAAAACTGCTCCAGCTCCTTCAAGTTGGATGGGTTCCGCTGGTGTTCAGCAATCTTTAAGTCATACTACATATTCTCAATTGGATTGAGGTCTGGGCTTTGAGAAAGCCATTCCAAGACATTTAAATGTTTCCCCTTAAACCACTTGAGTGTTGCTTTAGCAGTATGCTTAGGGTCATTGTCCTGCTGGAAGGTGAACCTCTGCCCCAGTTTCAAATCTCTGGAAGACTGAAACAGGTTTCCCTCAAGAATTTCTCTGTATTTAGCACCATCCATCAATCCTTCAATTCTGACCAGTTTCCAAGTCCCTGCCGATGAAAAACATGATGTTCTCGGGGTGATGAGAGGTGTTGAGTTTGCACCAGACAGAGTTTTCCTTAATGGCCAAAAAGCTCAATTTTATTCTCCTCTGACCATAGTACCTTCTTCCATATGTTTGGGGAGTCTCCCACATGCCTTTTGGTGAACACCAAATGTGTTTGCTTATTTTTTTCTTTAAGCAATGGCTTTTTTTCTGGCCCCTTTTACGTAACGGACAGCTCTGTGGAGTTTACGGCTTAAAGTGCTCCTATGGACAGATACTCCAATCTCCGCAATGGAGCTTTGCAGCTCCTTCAGAGTTATCTTTGGTCTCTTTGTTGCCTCTCTGATTACTGCCCTCCTTGCCTGGTCCGTGAGATTAGGTGGGCAGCCCAGGTTTGTTGTGGTGCCATATTCTTTCCATTTATGAATGGATTTAATGGTGCTCAAAGTTACAGATATTTTTCATAACCCAATCCTGATCTGTACTTCTCTACAACTTTGTCCCTGACATATTTGGAGAGCTCCTTGGTCTTCATGGTGCCCCTTGCTTAGTGGTGTTGCTGACTCTGGGGCCTTTCAGAACAGGTGTATATATACACCGAGATCATGTGACACTTAACTAAAGTCCATCTGTGTGCAATCTAACTAATTGTGTGACTTCAGAAGGTAATTGGTTGCACCAGATCTAATTTAGAGGCTTCATAGCAAAGGGGCTGAATACATATGCACGCACCACTTTTCAGTTGTCATTTTTTTAAAGATTTTTTTTTAAATAAACAAGTTATTTTTTTCATTTCACTTCACCAATTTGGACATATATAAACTTTATTTAACTGTGGCTAGATAACACTGCTGCTCCATCCTGGGTCTCTGACTCCTCTCTACAGATTAGGCGTCAAACAAAGAAACCAACAGTCCGACACCCTCAGCAAGAAACCAACAGTCCGTCACCCTCTGAAGCTCCTGAGGCACCTGGTTTATTGTGTCAAGGCAGGACAACAGGACCGTCACACCCTGCACCTCAAAACATGACTGCTAATCCCCTATGAACTGCCGTTCGGCAAAGGTTTGGACACACCTACTTAGGGCTCGGTGTCCGGCAGACGCACCACAGACCCCTCCATACTGTGGTAGACGGAGAAGGATACAGTGATTTATTTACAATTCAAGGCACACTTAAACAGCATGGCTACCACAGCATTCTGCAGCGATACACCACCCCATCTGGTTTGGGCTTAGTGGGACTATCATTTGTTTTTCAACAGGACAATGACCCAACACACCTCCAGGCTGTGTAAGAGCTATGACCAAGAAGGACAGTGATGGAGTGCTGCAGTCCTTAGATGACCTGGCCTCCACAATCACCAGACCTCAACCCAAATGAGAAGGTTTGGTGTGGTGCTCAGCATATGTGGGAACTCCTTCAAGAGTTTTGGAAAAGCCTTCCAGGTGAAGCTGGATAAGAGAATGCCAAGAGTATGCAAAGCTGTCATCAAGGCAAGGGGTGGCTATTTTGAAGAAACTCAAAAACAAATCAAATTCTATTTTATATACACACTTTTTTTGGTTACAACATGATTCCATGTTATTTCATAGTTGATGTCTTCATTATTATTCTACAATGTAGAAAATAGTAAAAATAAAGAAAACCCTGGAATGACTAAGTGTTTCTAAAACGTTTGACCGGTACTGTAGTTAAACACATCTTGTAACCTTGTGGGGACACACAATTCAGTCCCATTCAAAATCAAAATTTCCCTAACCCGTACTCTTAACCTAACCCTACCCCAAACACAAAACTTTAACCCTAGCTCTTAACCCTGGTACTGAGAGAGAGATACAGTTGAAGTCGGAAGTTTACATACACCTTAGCCAAATACACTGCTCAAAAAAATACAGGGAACACTAAAATAACACATCCTAGATCTGAATGAAATATTCGTATTAAATATTTTTTTGTTTACATAGTTGAATGTGCTGACAACAAAATCACACAAAAATGATCATTGGAAATCAAATTTATCAACCCATGGAGGGTGTGAATTTGGAGTCACACTCAAAATTAGGCTGATCCAACTTTGATGTCCTTAAAACAAGTCAAAATGAGGCTCAGTAGTGTGTGTGGCCTCCGCATGCCTGAATGACCTCCCTACAATGCCTGGGCATGCTCCTGATGAGGTGGTGGATGGTCTCCTGAGGGATCTCCTCCCAGACCTGGACTAAAGCATCTGCCAACTCCTGGACAGTCTGTGGTGCATGGACAGTCTGTGGTGGATGGAGCGAGACATGATGTCCCAGATGTGCTCAATTGGATTCAGGTCTGGTGAACGGGCGGGCCAGTCCATAGCATCACTGCCTTCACCTTGCAGGAACTGCTGACACACTCCAGCCACATGAGGTCTAGCATTGTCTTGCATTAGGAGGAACCCAGGGCCAACCGCACCAGCATATGGTCTCACAACGGACCGGGGATCTCATCTCGGTACCTAATGGCAGTCAGGCTACCTCTGGCGAGCACATGGAGGGTTGTGCGGCCCCCCAAAGAAATGCCACCCCACACCATGACTGACCCACCGCCAAACCGGTCATGCTGGAGGATGTTGCAGGCAGCAGAATGTTCTCCACGGCATCTCCAGACTGTCATGTCTGTCACATGTGCTCAGTGTGAACCTGCTTTCATCTGTGAAGAGCACAGGGCACATTTGTGGCCTGCTGGAGGTCATTTTGCAGGGCTCTGGCAGTGCTCCTCCTGCTCCTCCTTGCACAAAGGCGGAGGTAGCGGTCCTGCTGCTGGGTTGTTGCCCTCCTACGGCCTCCTCCACGTCTCCTGATGTACTAGCCTGTCTCCTGGTAGCGCCTCCATGCTCTGGACACTACGCTGACCGACACAGCAAACCTTCTTGCCACAGCTCACATTGATGTGCCATCCTGGATGAGCTGCACTACCTGAGCCACTTGTGTGGGTTGTAGACTCCGTCTCATGCTACCACTAGAGTGAAAGCACCGCCAGCATTCAAAAGTGTCCAAAACAAAACATCAGCCAGGAAGCTGAGAAGTGGTCTGTGGTCTGTGGTCCCCACCTGCAGAACCACTCCTTTATTGGGGGTGTCTTGCTAATTGCCTATAATTTCCACCTGTTGTCTATTCCATTTGCACAACAGCATGTGAAATTTATTGTCAATCGGTGTTGCTTCCTAAGTGGACAGTTTGATATCCCAGAAGTGTTGGGTGAATTTTGGCCCATTCCTCCTGACAGAGCTGGTGTAAATGAGTCAGGTTGGTAAGCCTCCTTGCTCGCACACACTTTTTCAGTTCTGCCCACAAGTTCTATATGGGATTGAGGTCAGAGTTTTGTGATGGCCACTCCAATACCATGACATTGTTGTCCTTAAGCCATTTTGCCACAACTCTGGAAGTACGCTTGGGGTTATTGTCCACTTGGAAGACCCATTTGTAATCAAGCTTTAACTTCCTGACTGATGTCTTGAAATGTTGCTTCAATATATCCACATAATTTCCCTTCCTCGTGATTGCTATCTATTTTGTGAAGTATACCCGTCCCTCCTGCAGCAAAGCAACCCCACAACATTTTTTATTTTACCTTTATTTAACCAGGTAGGCTAGTTGAGAACAAGTTCTCATTTGCAACTGCGACCTGGCCAAGATAAAGCAAAGCAGTTCGACACATACAACAACACAGAGTTACACATGGAATAAACAAAACATACAGTCAATAATACAGTAGAACAAAAGAAAACAAAAAGTCTATATACAGTGAGTGAAAATGAGGTAAGTTAAGGAAATAAATAGGCCATGGTGGCGAAGTAATTACAATATAGCAATTAAACACTGGAATGGTAGATCGGCAGAAGATGAATGTGCAGGTAGAGATACTGGGGTGCAAAGGAGCAAAATAAATAAATAAATACCAGTATGGGGATGAGGTAGGTAGATGGGCTGTTTATAGATGAGCTATGTACAGGTGCAGTGATCTGTGAGCTGCTCTGACAACTGGTGCTAAAAGTTAGTGAGGGAGATATGAGTCTCCAGCTTCAAAGATTTTTGCAATTCGTTCCAGTCATAGGCACCAGAGAACTGGAAAGAAAGACGACCAAAGGAGGAATTGGCTTTGGGGGTGACCAGTGAGATATACCTGCTGGAGCGCGTGCTACGAGTGGGTGCTGCTATGGTGACATGATGCTGCCACCCCCACAACATGATGCTGACACCCCAGTCCTTGGTTCCAAATATTGGGGAACATGCCAGAGCTGAGGATGATGTTAAAGAGTTTAATATTTAAGCCAATTGGAGTTTGAGGACTGTATATTTGATCATTTCATTGAGGATACCATCAACACCACAGAACCACAGAACCCACTTTTTGGGTTGGAGGGTTTTTATTTTGTCCTGTAGTTCATTCAATGTAATTGGAGAATCCAGTGGGTCCTGGTCTTTAATAGTTGATTCTAAGATTTGTATTTGATCATGTATATGTTTTTTCTGTTTGTTCTTTGTTATAGAGCCAATAAGATTGGAGAAGTGGTTTACCCACATCTCCATTTTGGATAGATAACTCGTGTTTTACAATTTTCCCCAGAAGTGGTTAGCCTCTTTGAGATAGGGGGCAGCATTTTCACTTTTGGATAAATAGAGTGCCCAATTTCAACTTCCTGCTACTCATGCCAATAATACAAGATAAGCATATTATTAGTAGATTTGGATAGAAAACACTCTGAAGTTTCTAAAACTTATGTAGCAGGCAAAACCCTGAGGACAAACCATTCAGAATTATGATTTTTTAGGTCACTGTCTATTCAATGGGTTTTCATTGGGAAACGAGATTTCTTAGGAACCTGTTAGCAGTTCCTACCGCTTCCACTGGATGTCACCAGTCTTTGGAAATTGGTTGAGGTTATTAATTTAAGTTATTCCTTTGTGTAATGAAGAAGTACGGTCATCTTTGATCAGGGTAACGTTGTGTACTGTTTGAGAGTTGCGCAAGACTAGAAAAGTAGCGTTAGTTTGTGATCCTCCTGTATTGAAAACAGATAAACCAGTCTTCAATTTGATCGATTATCAACGTTTAAAAATACCTAAAGTTGTATTACAAAAGTAGTTTGAAATGTTTTGGCAAAGTTTACAGGTAACTTTTGAGATATTTTGTAGTCACGTTGCGCAAATTGGAAGCTGTTTTTTTTCCTGGATCAAATGCGCCAAATAAAGTGGACATTTTGGATATATATTGACGGAATTAACCGAACAACAGGACCATTTGTGATGTTTATGGGACATATTGGAGTGCCAACAGAAGAAGCTCGTCAAAGGTAAGGCATGATTTATATTTTATTTCTGCGTTTTGTGTGGGTCCTGCAGGGTTGAAATATGCTACTCTCTCTTTGTTTACTGTTGTGCTATCATCAGATAATAGCTTCTTATGCTTTCGCCGAAAAGCCCTTTTGAAATATGACATGTTGGCTGGATTCACAATGAGCGTAGCTTTAATTTGGTATCTTACATGTGTGATTTAAACTTTGAATTTTATCGTATTTTATTTGAGAGAGAGGTTAAACAGGTCAACATTTTTCTTAAGTTGTCTGTTAGACATTTTTAGATTTGATAGGGAAGCTGAGAGGTCAAATATACTGTTTAGGTTTTCTACTGCCATGTTTACACCTTCACTGTTACAGTGGAACGTTTTACCCAGGAAATTGTCCAAAAGGGATTGAATTTGTTGTTGCCTTATTGTTTTTTGGTTGGTTTCCACACTACTTTCCTTCCATCTATAGCATTTCTTAATATTATTCAGTTCCTTTGATGCCTCATGATTGAGTATTGCTCTGTTCAAGTAGACTGTGATTTTGCTGTGATCTGATAGGGGTGTCAGTGGGCTGACTGTGAACGCTCTGAGAGACTCTGGGTTGAGGTCAGTGATAAAGTAGTCTACAGTACTACTGCCAAGAGATGAGCTATAGGTGTACATACCATAGGAGTCCCCTCAAAGCCTACCATTGACTAAATCAAATCAAATCAAATTTTATTTGTCACATACACATGGTTAGCAGATGTTAATGCGAGTGTAGCGAAATGCTTGTGCTTCTAGTTCCGACAATGCAGTGTACATACCCAGCGTGCGACAGAGCTGCAGGAGTTGTGACCCGTTTTTGTTGGTTATGATGTCATAGTTGTGCCTTGGGAGGCATATGGCGGAGGGAATGCTGTCACCTCCAGGGTAGGTGTTTGTCCCCCTGTGTGCTGAGGGTATCTTCTCTGTGGCTGTGAATGGAGCTATTGTACATGGTTACAATCAGCTTGGCAGACTGTTCATCTCATTGACTTTAGATTTAGTCAACCCTGTGATGTTGTAGACATTGGCAGGACCTGGCGATCAGTTTGTCCACAGATAGTCGCCTGCACAAGCAGCACAAGGCTAAGGTCCATGTTGATATCAATGTCATGACAACTTGATAACACAAATTAACGAAAACAGAAAACTTTCCATAAGAAAAAAAGACTGTTTCAAGTCTCTCATTATAGTAAACTACCCGGACATGGGAACATTATTTAAATGGATGGACTTATCTCAGCAATGCTCTGATGACAGCTGTCCACGATAGGGTCAGACAGGGTTCCATTTCAGTCTTGATGGGTCTTGGCCCTAGTTGCCGTTGTACAGAACAACAGAGGAGGTCTTTCCCCATTGGTTAGGCCTAGAGGTCGCTATAATAGAATGGAGGCAGTCTTTCTTTGAGCTCAGTCTTCCTCCCCTCCCAGGTGTCTCTGTACTTCAGCAAGCAGCAACAATCACCAGGGTTAGTTATCATATCAACTCTTTGTACTCAGAAAATTGATTGGCTCTTGTGGACAGACGGCAGAGGTGGGTGATTGGTTGGGTGCAACTGGTTGATAAAAAGGGACATGGAAAAGGACTGAAGCTCTGCTGGGCCTGGAGCTGGCCTGCTGTCCCTCCCAGCTATGTCTGCCACTGGGCCTGGCCTGCTGTCCCTCCCAGCTATGTCTGCCACTGGGCCTGGCCTGCTGTCCCTCCCAGCTATGCCCGTCACTGGGCCTGGCCTGCTGTCCCTCCCAGCTATGCCAGTCACTGGGCCTGGCCTGCTGTCCCTCTCAGCTATGCCTGCCACTGGGCCTGGCCTGCTGTCCCTCCCAGCTATGCCTGCCACTGGGCCTGGCCTGTTGTCCCTCCCAACTATGTCTGCCACTGGGCCTGGCCTGCTGTCCCTCCCAGCTATGCCTGCCACTGGGCCTGGGCCGGCTGTCCCTCCCAGCTATGTCTGCCACCGGGCCTGGTCTGCTGTCCCTCCCAGCTATGTCTGCCACTGGGCCTGGGCCTGGCCTGTTGTCCCTCCCAACTATGTCTGCCACTGGGCCTGGGCTTGGCCTGCTGTCCCTCCCGGCTATGTCTGCCACTGGGCCTGGCCTGCTGTCCCTCCCAGCTATGCCTGCCACTGGGCCTGGTTTGCTGTCCCTCCCAGCTATGCCCGTCACTGGGCCTGTGGCTTTGATTGGGTCCCTCTCGTCCCTTCACACTTGGTTGGAACTCAGGCATTTCCTTAACCACACCACTCACACTCCACTGCTGTACTTAATGAGGATTGGCCTGGCTATCCATCCACACGCTGTGACAGTATAAAGACAACCAGCTCAGCCAAAAGCGTCTTCAGCATTCCCCCTATCTTGATATAAACTAGTTATTAAAGTAAGTAGTTAGACAACTTATTAACATTCAGCGAACCATGCTTTCCAGACACAGACAAACAGAGACAGACAAACAGAGAGAGAGACAGAAAGAGACAGACAAACAGAGAGAGAGAGACAGAGAGAAACACAGACAGACAAACAGAGAGAAACAGAAAGAGAGAGAAACAGAAAGAGAGAGACACACAGAGAGAAACAGAAAGAGAGAGAGACACAGAGAGAAACAGAAAGAGAGAGAGACACAGAGAGAAACAGAAAGAGAGAGAGACACAGAGAGAAACAGAAAGAGAGAGAGACACAGAGAGAAACAGAAAGAGAGAGAGACAGAGAGAAACAGAAAGAGAGAGACAGAGACAGACAAACCGAGAGAGACAAACCGAGAGAGACAAACCGAGAGAGACAAACCGAGAGAGACAAACCGAGAGAGACAAACCGAGAGAGACACAGAGAGAGACAAACCGAGAGAGACAGAGAGAGACAAACCGAGAGAGACAAACCGAGAGAGACACAGAGAGAGACACAGAGAGAGACACAGAGAGAGACACAGAGAGAGAGAGAGAGAAACAGAGAGAGAGAGAGACACAGAGAGAGAGAGACACACAGAGAGAGAGAGACACACAGAGAGAGAGAGACACACAGAGAGAGAGAGACACACAGAGAGAGAGAGACACAGAGAGAGAGAGACACAGAGAGAGAGAGACACAGAGAGAGAGAGACACAGAGAGAGAGAGAGACAGAGAGAGAGAGAGACAGAGAGAGAGAGAGACAGAGAGAGAGCAGGAGACAGAGAGAGAAAAAGAGACAGACAGGCTCAATGGCCCTTTGGACAGGGACCATGGTGACAGGGAAGGACCAGCCAGGCTGACTGTTCCACCTTACTGCACCCTGTGTGTGGCAGCCTCGGGAAGCCTTCTGAAAACTACAAACTGTCCCAAATTCAGATCTGTTTAAAATCACCAAGATATGCATTTAGCGGCACACCGTCTGTATTTGAGTATTTTGAAAGTTATATAATCTTGAAAACTTGATTACTGACATGCAAAGCATTTTGGGGATTATATCAACAATTGACTGAGGAAACAAATACCAAGAGAGCTTTTGGATGGAATTTCCCTTTAAAAGGGTTGACTTTTGCCAAAAAGTAAAACCAGCATTCAAAGAGTCCATTATGTTTTTTACTAATTCCATTGAGCTAAAAATAGCAAACACTTCGTTTGACTGTTTTAAAAGACTTCTCAGATACTGGGGAGGAGGAACTAGGTTGTACATGTCAATTTCCAGTCTGCCTATACAACCCATCAAGCAGTAATGCACTACTATTGGGACATTTCTATTGGTTACATTGCAACAGGAAAGATGAATCATGCATATCTATCTATCGATCTAGATCTTATGAAATAGGCCTAGAACTTGAACCCAGATCTGACAGCAGCATGTAGGGACTAGGAGGAAGAACATAGTGGGGCTGGAGAAGAGTGAAACCTGGGCCAAGTTGTTTAACGTTGCAGAACGCCACCAATACAGCTGATGTTAAGAGGCATACATGTTCTACATTGCATATTTCTATCTGAGTGTTCAAACGTTTTCGTCCTGCGGAACGCTCCCCTTAAGGGTCAAATTAGTCTCTTCCCAAAGCTGTAGTGGAGTGCCCCGAGTGAGTCTGCCAGGCAAGACTAGAGTCATACCACATGTTTACTGTCTCTTGTTCATATCAACACTGGGGTTAGTAAACCACAATCTCCCACACAATATCATAACACCAAACCAGAGTCCCTGTCACAACATGACATTAATTCACAGTGTAAGAATTGAGAGGTGGGAACCAGAACAGACATGATCAAAGGGTGGAGTCCTCTGACAACTTGGGGCCAGCTGGATACAGGGTGGAGTCCTCTGACAACTTGGGGCCAGCTGGATACAGGGTGGAGTCCTCTGACAACTTGGGGCCAGCTGGATACAGGGTGGAGTCCTCTGACAACTTGGGGCCAGCTGGATACAGGGTGGAATAGTAACAACTTGGGGCCAGCTGGATACAGGGTGGAATAGTAACAACTTGGGGCCAGCTGGATACAGAATACAGGGTGGAATAGTAACAACTTGGGGCCAGCTGGATACAGAATACAGGGTGGAATAGTAACAACTTGGGGCCAGCTGGATACAGGGTGGAATAGTAACAACTTGGGGCCAGCTGGATACAGGGTGGAATAGTAACAACTTGGGGCCAGCTGGATACAGGGTGGAATAGTAACAACTTGGGGCCAGCTGGATACATGGTGGAATAGTAACAACTTGGGGCCAGCTGGATACAGAATACAGGGTGGAATAGTAACAACTTGGGGCCAGCTGGATACAGAGTGGAATAGTAACAACTTGGGGCCAGCTGGATACAGGGTGGAATAGTAACAACTTGGGGCCAGCTGGATACAGAATACAGGGTGGAATAGTAACAACTTGGGGCCAGCTGGATACAGAGTGGAATAGTAACAACTTGGGGCCAGCTGGATACAGGGTGGAATAGTAACAACTTGGGGCCAGCTGGATACAGGGTGGAATAGTAACAACTTGGGGCCAGCTGGATACAAAGTGGAATAGTAACAACTTGGGGCCAGCTGGATACAGGGTTGAATAGTAACAACTTGGGGCCAGCTGGATACAGGGTGGAATAGTAACAACTTGGGGCCAGCTGGATACAGGGTGGAATAGTAACAACTTGGGGCCAGCTGGATACAGGTTGGAATAGTAATAACTTGGGGCCAGCTGGATACAGAATACAGGGTGGAATAGTAACAACTTGGGGCCAGCTGGATACAGGTTGGAATAGTAACAACTTGGGGCCAGTAGGATACAGAATACAGGGTGGAATAGTAACAACTTGGGGCCAGCTGGATACAGGTTGGAATAGTAACAACTTGGGGCCAGCTGGATACAGAATACAGGGTGGAATAGTAACAACTTGGGGCCAGCTGGATACAGGTTGGAATAGTAACAACTTGGGGCCAGTAGGATACAGAATACAGGGTGGAATAGTAACAACTTGGGGCCAGCTGGATACAGGGTGGAGTCCTCTGACAACTTGGAGCCAGCTGGATACAGAATACAGGGTGGAATAGTAACAAGTTGGGGCCAGCTGAATACAGAATACAGGGTGGAATAGTAACAACTTGGGGCCAGCTGGATACAGGGTGGAATATTAACAACTTGGGGCCAGCTGGATACAGGGTGGAATAGTAACAACTTGGGGCCAGCTGGATACAGGGTGGAATAGTAACAACTTGGGGCCAGCTGGATACAGGGTGGAATAGTAACAACTTGGGGCCAGCTGGATACAGGGTGGAATAGTAACAACTTGGGGCCAGCTGGATACAGAGTGGAATAGTAACAACTTGGGGCCAGCTGGATAGTTTATGTGTCGGGGGGCTAGGGTCAGTTTGTTATATCTGGAGTACTTCTCCTGTCCTATTCGGTGTCCTGTGTGAATCTAAGTGTGCATTCTCTAATTCTCTCTTTCTTTCTCTCTCTCGGAGGACCTGAGCCCTAGGACCATGCCCCAGGACTACCTGACATGATGACTCCTTGCTGTCCCCAGTCCACCTGGCCATGCTGCTGCTCCAGTTTCAACTGACCTGAGCCCTAGGACCATGTCCCAGGACTACCTGACATGATGACTCCTTGCTGTCCCCAGTCCACCTGGCCATGCTGCTGCTCCAGTTAACTGTTCTGCCTTATTATTATTCGACCATGCTGGTCATTTATGAACATTTGAACATCTTGGTCATGTTCTGTTATAATCTCTACCCGGCACAGCCAGAAGAGGACTGGCCACCCCACATATGCTCTCTCTAATTCTCTCTTTCTTTCTCTCTCTCGGAGGACCTGAGCCCTAGGACCGTGCCCCAGGACTACCTGACATGATGACTCCTTGCTGTCCTGAAGTCCACCTGACTGTGCTGCTGCTCCAGTTTCAACTGTTCTGCCTTATTATTATTCGACCATGCTGGTCATTTATGAACATTTGAACATCTTGGTCATGTTCTGTTATAATCTCTACCCGGCACAGCCAGAAGAGGACTGGCCACCCCACATAGCCTGGTTCCTCTCTAGGTTTCTTCCTAGGTTTTGGCCTTTCTAGGGAGTTTTTCCTAGCCACCGTGCTTTTACACCTGCATTGTTTGCTGTTTGGGGTTTTAGGCTGGGTTTCTGTACAGAACTTTGAGATATCAGCTGATGTACGAAGGGCTATATAAATAAAATTGATTTGATTTAATTTTGATTTGGATACAGGGTGGAATAGTAACAACTTGGGGCCAGCTGGATACAGGGTGGAATAGTAACAACTTGGGGCCAGCTGGATACAGGGTGGAATAGTAACAACTTGGGGCCAGCTGGATACAGAGTGGAATAGTAACAACTTGGGGCCAGCTGGATAACAGAACTCCATGGGGCAACCTCTGCCAGATGTTATTGATAGAAGAATACTCTGAATGAAGAAATAAAAAAACCTCATCCTACTGTATGCTCTCTATATTTCTAGCATTATAATGACTGGCATAATTTAAATCGTGGATTTATCTTTGTAGAAAACAAATGACAATTTCACACCTGTGGTCTGGTGAATTAGTTAATGAGGACGCCATAGAGATCTCCCGTGTCAAATGGCTTAATGGTAGGTAGGTTGACAGACAATATGCAATATTAAATAATTATCTGTGTTTTATTCTTATTGGACGAGACAAGTGATTGATTGGCAGTATAATTGCAAATATAACCGTGCTAAAGTTACATCCCATAACACGTATTTTTTTTAAACCACCAAAATATTATGGTTATCCTGTTTTAACAGTCTAGCCTAATTATTTTAGGTCACTGAAGAGGTCGAAGATAGTTACTTACTGGCCAGGCAAAACTGAACGGCAAAACAATCCTGGATCCTTCATTCCTCGCAGAGCTCTTCAAAGAAAATACATTTCCTCCCAGGACAGGCGTAGATCCGGACCCGAAACTGCACGGTCCCGCAGCCGAGACCCGCGACTGGTATTCCTTCAAACACACTTTAAAATACGTATCACACTCATCCATCCTGCATTTCCGATCCCCGGTGATCCGTGAACCGTCACAACACTGCCCGTTAAGAAGCTCGCCGTTCCGGTTGTTCATCGATAAGATGTCCAACTCGAACTGACCGGTTCCCTCCACCACCTGTTGGTAAAGCAGAACCAAGAAACGGTGAAACCGCTGGACATGGGGAGATTGTAACGGCGCAGACATTCGGTGCAGTTCGCTTTTATAGATTCCTGCAAAGTAAAGTGTTGCTGAGAATTCCACATTTCGTGGAGTTAAAATCTCAGCGAAGCAAAGTGAAATTATTGCACTGCAAATAGATAGTCAGCTAGAAAACTTTTTAAAAAACAGTTGCAAGCGCATCTACAAAACTATGTAAACTGTGGATAATATCACACTAATTGAACCATAAAGTTCTCGAAAACAACTAAATGTGACTTGTTAAACACATTTGACCGGGCAAAACTCAAAACGGGCTTGGTGAGGAGGGTTGCACCCGATCAATGCAGTCCAACAACACAGAAAAACACAAACAACCATAGAATTTATAGACTCTAACTAGACATTTCCCACAGTCCGAACATGATGTTTTAAATCAAAGTAGCATACTGAAGAATCAATGCGTCCACAGTAGCCCTCTGGGCATATTCCACAATGTGCAACAGTAAAGTAATCCACATACCTTTGCATAAAACCACAACAATAACGCATGTAAACAAAAAGCAGCAACGCCAACAACTGAGCCCAGTCTCAAAATCATGTCTCTGGTGTTGTCTTGCCGCTCCGCTTGGAAACTAGACCGCGTCTGGCCGATTAAAAGCACCAACGCACTTCTCCAATGTAAAACATGCACGGAGTAGAGAACAAGACCTTCCCCAACAAGACACAGATTTTTTTAGATAAAAAAGCTTCCTTTTTCCTCTCCTCTGTCTGCTCAGGGTCTTCTAGTCAGTTCGTATCTTTATATTCTATTTAGTTATCTGCAGAAAAAAGCATGCAGGTTGATTTACTCTGTCTGTCCACAGCTGATCTGAAAGCTTGTCCGAATTACACACAAAGTGACTGGCAAGAACGCTGATTTACATATATTCATGAGGCAAGGAGTAGAAGACCACGCCTCTGTGTGTTGCTTTTTGACCAGCCTTGTTCTAATCTACAGTTACAAATTGCAATTCGTACAGTATTTTGACGAATTTGCAAAACGTATGTTATACATTGAAATTGGTTGTGACTAACTTTGGCTACATATTTAACATGTTTGTTTTCTAAACTGATGAATCAGCCCCATGAGTGAGTCTGAGAATTCAGATTATGTAGACAATAAACTTGGAGAAATTCCCCAAGTTTATTTGTTATTTATAATGTGGAATACTGATCGTGTTTAAAGAACCAATGTGTCCTATGATGAGTGTTGTTTGTCAGGCCGTTTAGGCTCCTCTTGTCTTCTATAAAGTCCTGTTAGGCTCCTCTTGTCTTCTATAAAGTCATTTTAGGCTCCTCTTGTCTTCTATAAAGTCCTTTTAGGCTCCTCTTGTCTTCTATAAAGTCCTGTTAGGCTCCTCTTGTCTTCTATAAAGTCCTGTTAGGCTCCTCTTGTCTTCTATAAAGTCCTTTTAGGCTCCTCTTGTCTTCTATAAAGTCCTGTTAGGCTCCTCTTGTCTTCTATAAAGTCCTGTTAGGCTCCTCTTGTCTTCTATAAAGTCCTTTTAGGCTCCTCTTGTCTTCTATAAAGTCCTTTTAGGCTCCTCTTGTCTTCTATAAAGTCCTTTTAGGCTCCTCTTGTCTTCTATAAAGTCCTGTTAGGCTCCTCTTGTCTTCTATAAAGTCCTGCTAGGCTCCTTTTGTCTTCTATAAAGTCCTGTTAGGCTCCTCTTATCTTCTATAAAATCCTGTTAGGCTCCTCTTGTCTTCTATAAAGTCCTGCTAGGCTCCTTTTGTCTTCTATAAAGTCCTTTTAGGCATGCCTCTTGGTGTCACATAGCATGTTAAAGGCTCTTGTTCTGGTTAGGCTGACACATAATTGGTCAATCATCTTGTGTTGTCAGACATGGATGTGTAGGTCTAAATGGGACATGGGTGTGTGGTTCTAAATGGGACATGTGTGTGTGGTTCTAAATGGGTCGTGGTTGTGTGGTTCTAAATGGGACATGGGTGTGTGGTTCTAAATGGGTCGTGGGTGTGTGGTTCTAAATGGGTCATGGATGTGTAGTTCTAAATGGGTCATGGGTGTGTGGTTCTAAATGGGACATGGGTGTGTGGTTCTAAATGGGTCATGGGTGTGTGGTTCTAAATGGGACATGGGTATGTGGTTCTAAATGGGACATGGGTGTGTGGTTCTAAATGGGTCGTGGGTATGTGGTTCTAAATGGGACATGGGTGTGTGGTTCTAAATGGGTCGTGGGTGTGTGGTTCTAAATTGGTGGTGGGTGTTTGGTTCTAAATGGGTCGTGGGTGTGTGGTTCTAAATGGGTCATGGGTGTGTGGTTCTAAATGTGACATGGGTGTGTGGTTCTAAATGGGTCATGGGTGTGTGGTTCTAAATGGGTCATGGTGGTTCTAAATGGGACATGGGTGTGTGGTTCTAAATGGGACATGGGTGTGTGGTTCTAAATGGGACATGGTGGATCTAAATGGGTCATGGATGTGTGGTTCCTAATGGGTCATGGTGGTTGTAAATGGGTCATGGGTGTGTGGTTCTAAATGGGTCGTGGTGGATCTAAATGGGTCATGGGTGTGTGGTTCTAAATGGGTCATGGTGGATCTAAATGGGTCATGGGTGTGTGGTTCTAAATGGGTCATGGTGGATCTAAATGGGTCATGGGTGTGTGGTTCTAAATGGGTCATGGTGGATCTAAATGGGTCATGGGTGTGTGGTTCTAAATGGGTCTCTGTATGATTCCTCCACTTCTCCATCTGCTGAACCAAAACTACCTGACGCCATCATTCTTCCCATGGTCCACATAAGAGGCTCCTTGTGGAGTAGTGCTGTATTGTGACTGCAGCCAGACACATGCTAGAAGAACATATAGTGAGAATGACTCACAGTCCTGAGGGGTTGTCATCTGTTTTTGACACACTCCATTGATCAATACCAGCAAATCATTTAAATGAGAGCTTCCACACAACTTGTTACCCTGGCCGGTCAGTCTCTGGGTAAAAGGCAAGGATGATAAACCAACATACTGAAACAGTACACAGTGGAGCCCTCCAGGACTACAGTCTAGTGGGATCAATACACAGTGGAGCCCTCCAGGACTACAGTCTAGTGAAGTGGGATCAATACACAGTGGAGCCCTCCAGGACTACAGTCTAGTGGGATCAATACACAGTGGAGCCCTCCAGGACTACAGTCTACTCTAGTGGGATCAATACACAGTGGAGCCCTCCAGGACTACAGTCTAGTGGGATCAATACACAGTGGAGCCCTCCAGGACTACAGTCTAGTGTAGTGGGATCAATACACAGTGGAGCCCTCCAGGACTACAGTCTAGTGGGATCAATACACAGTGGAGCTCTCCAGGACTACAGTATAGTGTAGTGGGATCAATACACAGTGGAGCCCTCCAGGACTACAGTCTAGTGGGATCAATACACAGTGGAGCCCTCCAGGACTACAGTCTAGTGGGATCAATACACAGTGGAGCCCTCCAGGACTACAGTCTACTCTAGTGGGATCAATACACAGTGGAGCCCTCCAGGACTACAGTCTAGTGTAGTGGGATCAATACACAGTGGAGCCCTCCAGGACTACAGTCTAGTGGGATCAATACACAGTGGAGCCCTCCAGGACTACAGTCTAGTGGGATCAATACACAGTGGAGCCCTCCAGGACTACAGTCTAGTGTAGTGGGATCAATACACAGTGGAGCCCTCCAGGACTACAGTCTAGTGGGATCAATACACAGTGGAGCCCTCCAGGACTACAGTCTAGTGGGATCAATACACAGTGGAGCCCTCCAGGACTACAGTCTAGTGGGATCAATACACAGTGGAGCCCTCCAGGACTACAGTCTACTCTAGTGGGATCAATACACAGTGGATGTCATGTTTGTCATTTATTGTCATGTCTTGTCCCTGTGCTCCCCATGCTATTCGTTTCCCTCTGCTGGTCTTGTTTGGTTCTATCCCTCTCTCTCCCCCTCCCTCTCTCACTCTCTCGCTCTCTCTTCTCTCTGTCGTTCCGTTCCTGCTCCCAGCTGTTCCTATTCCCCTAATCATCATTTAGTCTTCCCACACCTGTTCCCGATCCTTTCCCCTGATTAGAGTCCCTATTTATTCCTTTGTGATCCGTTCCTGTTCCGTCGGTTCCTTGTATTGTATTCACCATGCTGTGATTGCGTTTCGCCCTGTCCTGTCGTGTTTTTGCCGTGATTGTGTATCACCCTGTCCTGTCGTGTTTTGTGCCTTCATCAGATGCTGCGTGTGAGCAGGT
Organism: Oncorhynchus gorbuscha; assembly: GCF_021184085.1. NCBI lineage: Eukaryota > Metazoa > Chordata > Actinopteri > Salmoniformes > Salmonidae > Oncorhynchus > Oncorhynchus gorbuscha. Next base: position 87,045,656 of record NC_060179.1, read on the forward strand.
GTCTCAGTCGACTACGGCCTGCGCCTACCCGAAGCGACCTGCAGTCTGTGGCCGCTTCTCCAGTTGTTTTCCCCTCTACAAATCTAGAGGATTTCTGTTATTCCGTTTTGGACTTTAATAAACTCTGTTTCTGTTAAGTCGCGTTTGGGTCCTCTTTCACCTGCATGACAGAAGGAACCGACCAAGGAATGGACCCAGCGACTTCAGACGCTCGTTACACTGCCGTCGAGATCCAAGGAGCCATGCTCGGCAGACACGAGCAGGAATTGTCTGCTGCTCGCCATGCCGTGGAGAACCTGGCCGCTCAGGTTTCCGACCTCTCTGGACAGTTCCAGAGTCTACGTCTCGTGCCACCTGTTACTCCCTGGCCTGCCGAGCCTCCAGAACCCAGGGTTAATAACCCACCTTGCTACTCCGGGCAGCCCACTGAGTGCCGCTCCTTTCTCACGCAGTGTGAGATTGTGTTCTCTCTCCAACCCCACACATACTCTAGAGAGAGAGCTCGGGTTGCTTACGTCATTTCACTCCTTACTGGCCGGGCTCGAGAATGGGGCACAGCTATCTGGGAGGCAAGGGCTGATTGCTCTAACAGATTCCAGAACTTTAAAGAGGAGATGATTCGGGTTTTTGACCGTTCAGTTTTGGTGGGGAGGCTTCTAGGGCCCTGGCTTCCTTATGCCAAGGTGAACGGTCCATAACGGATTATTCCATTGAGTTTCGCACTCTTGCTGCCTCTAGTGAGTGGAACGAGCCGGCGCTGCTCGCTCGTTTTCTGGAGGGACTCCACGCAGTGGTTAAGGATGAGATTCTCTCCCGGGAGGTTCCATCAGATGTGGATTCTTTGATTGCTCTCGCCATCCGCATAGAACGACGGGTAGATCTTCGTCACCGGGCTCGTGGAAGAGAGCTCGCATCAACGGTGTTTCCCTGCTCCGCATCGCAACCATCTCCCTCCTCTGGCTTTGAGACTGAGCCCATGCAGCTGGGAGGGATTCGCATCTCGAATAAGGAGAGGGAACGGAGGATCACCAACCGCCTGTGCCTCTATTGCGGAGTTGCTGGACATTTTGTTAATTCATGTCCAGTAAGAGGCCAGAGTCCATCAGTAAGCGGAGGGCTACTGGTGAGCGCTACTACTCAGGTCCCTTCATCTAGATCTTGTACTACTATGTCGGTCCATCTACGCTGGACCGGTTCGGGTGCTACATGCAGTGCTTTGATTGACTCTGGGGCTGAGGGTTGTTTCATGGACGAAGCATGGGTTCGGAAACATAACATTCCTTTCAGACCGTTAGACAGGCCTACGCCCATGTTTGCCTTAGATGGTAGTCATCTTCCCAGTATCAAATTTGAGACACTACCTTTAACTCTCACAGTATCTGGTAACCACAGTGAGACTATTTCTTTTTTGATTTTCCGTTCACCGTTTACACCTGTTGTTTTGGGTCATCCCTGGCTAGTATGTCATAATCCTTCTATTAATTGGTCTAGTAATTCTATCCTATCCTGGAACGTTTCTTGTCATGTGAAGTGTTTAATGTCTGCCATCCCTCCCGTTTCTTCTGTTCCTACTTCTCAGGAGGAACCTGGCGATTTGACAGGAGTGCCGGAGGAATATCATGATCTGCGCACGGTCTTCAGTCGGTCCCGAGCCAACTCCCTTCCTCCTCACCGGTCGTATGATTGTAGTATTGATCTCCTTCCGGGGACCACTCCTCCTCGAGGTAGACTATACTCTCTGTCGGCTCCCGAACGTAAGGCTCTCGAGGATTATTTGTCTGTGTCTCTTGACGCCGGTACCATAGTGCCTTCTTCTTCTCCGGCCGGGGCGGGGTTCTTTTTGTTAAAAAGAAGGACGGTACTCTGCGCCCCTGCGTGGATTATCGAGGGCTGAATGACATAACGGTTAAGAATCGTTATCCGCTTCCCCTTATGTCATCAGCCTTCGAGATTCTGCAGGGAGCCAGGTGCTTTACTAAGTTGGACCTTCGTAACGCTTACCATCTCGTGCGCATCAGAGAGGGGGACGAGTGGAAAACGGCGTTTAACACTCCGTTAGGGCATTTTGAGTACCGGGTTCTGCCGTTCGGTCTCGCCAATGCGCCAGCTGTTTTTCAGGCATTAGTTAATGATGTTCTGAGAGACATGCTGAACATTTTTGTTTTTGTCTATCTTGACGATATCCTGATTTTTTCTCCGTCACTCGAGATTCATGTTCAGCACGTTCGACGTGTTCTACAGCGCCTTTTAGAGAATTGTCTCTACGTAAAGGCTGAGAAGTGCTCTTTTCATGTCTCCTCCGTTACTTTTCTCGGTTCCGTTATTTCCGCTGAAGGCATTCAGATGGATTCCGCTAAGGTCCAAGCTGTCAGTGATTGGCCCGTTCCAAGGTCACGTGTCGAGTTGCAGCGCTTTTTTAGGTTTCGCTAATTTCTATCGGCGTTTCATTCGTAATTTCGGTCAAGTTGCTGCCCCTCTCACGGCTCTTACTTCTGTTAAGACGTGTTTTAAGTGGTCCGGTTCCGCCCAGGGAGCTTTTGATCTTCTAAAAGAACGTTTTACGTCCGCTCCTATCCTCGTTACTCCTGACGTCACTAGACAATTCATTGTCGAGGTTGACGCTTCAGAGGTAGGCGTGGGAGCCATCCTATCCCAGCGCTTCCAGTCTGACGATAAGGTTCATCCTTGCGCTTATTTTTCTCATCGCCTGTCGCCATCTGAGCGCAACTATGATGTGGGTAACCGTGAACTGCTCGCCATCCGCTTAGCCCTAGGCGAATGGCGACAGTGGTTGGAGGGGGCGACCGTTCCTTTTGTCGTTTGGACAGACCATAAGAACCTTGAGTACATCCGTTCTGCCAAACGACTTAATGCCCGTCAAGCTCGTTGGGCGTTGTTTTTCGCTCGTTTGAGTTTGTGATTTCTTACCGTCCGGGTAGCAAGAACACCAAGCCTGATGCCTTATCCCGTCTGTTTAGTTCTTCTGTGGCTTCTACTGATCCCGAGGGGATTCTTCCTTATGGGCGTGTTGTCGGGTTAACAGTCTGGGGAATTGAAAGACAGGTTAAGCAAGCACTCACGCACACTGCGCCGCGCGCGCTTGTCCTAGTAACCTCCTTTTCGTTCCTGTTTCCACTCGTCTGGCTGTTCTTCAGTGGGCTCACTCTGCCAAGTTAGCTGGTCATCCCGGTGTTCGAGGCACTCTTGCGTCTATTCGCCAGCGCTTTTGGTGGCCGACTCAGGAGCGTGACACGCGCCGTTTCGTGGCTGCTTGTTCGGACTGCGCGCAGACTAAGTCGGGTAACTCTCCTCCTGCCGGTCGTCTCAGACCGCTCCCCATTCCTTCTCGACCATGGTCTCACATCGCCTTAGACTTCATTACCGGTCTGCCTTTGTCTGCGGGGAAGACTGTGATTCTGTCGGTTGTCGATAG
>NC_060179.1:87049188-87052356 GCF_021184085.1 Oncorhynchus gorbuscha
TTCACACCATAGAGACAGACAGGGGAGTTATACTTCACACCATAGAGACAGACAGGGGAGTTATACTACACACCATAGAGACAGACAGGGGAGTTATACTACACACCATAGAGACAGACAGGGGAGTTATACTACACAACCATAGAGACAGACAGGGGAGTTATACTACACACCATAGAGACAGACAGGGAGTTATACTACACACTATAGAGACAGACAGGGGAGTTATACTCACACCATAGAGACAGACAGGGAGTTATACTACACACCATAGAGACAGACAGGGGAGTTATACTTCACACCATAGAGACAGACAGGGAGTTATACTACACACCATAGAGACAGACAGGGGAGTTAACTTCACACCATAGAGACAGACAGGTGAGTTATACTACACACCATAGAGACAGACAGGGGAGTTATACTTCACACCATAGAGACAGACAGGGGAGTAACCCTTCACACCATAGAGACAGACAGGGGAGTTATACTACACACCATAGAGACAGACAGGGGAGTTATACTTCACACCATAGAGACAGACAGGGAGTTATACTACACACCATAGAGACAGACAGGAGAGTTATACTTCACACCAGAGACAGACAGAGTTATACTTCACACCATAGAGACAGACAGGGGAGTTATACTGCACACCATAGAGACAGACAGGGGAGTTATACTACACACCATAGAGACAGACAGGGGAGTTATACTACACACCATAGAGACAGACAGGGGAGTTATACTACACACCATAGAGACAGACAGGGGAGTTATACTACACACTATAGAGACAGACAGGGAGTTATACTTCACACCATAGAGACAGACAGGGAGTAACCCTTCACACCATAGAGACAGACAGGGGAGTTATACTTCACACCATAGAGACAGACAGGGAGTTAACCCTTCACCATAGAGACAGACAGGGGAGTTATACTACACACCATAGAGACAGACAGGGAGTTATACTTCACACCATAGAGACAGACAGGGGAGTTATTCACACACCACACACACCAGACAGACAGGGGAGTTATACCCACCATAGAGACAGACAGGAGAGTTATACTTCACACCTTAGAGACAGACAGGGAGTTATACTTCACACCATAGAGACAGACAGGGGAGTTATACTTCACCCATAGAGACAGACAGGGGAGTTATACAGAGACAGACAGGGGAGTTATACTTCACACCATAGAGACAGACAGGGGAGTTATACATTATACTTCACACCATAGAGACAGACAGGGAGTTATACTACACACCATAGAGACAGACAGGGAGTTATACTACACACCATAGACACAGACAGGGGAGTTATACTACACACCATAGAGACAGACAGGAGTTATACTTCACACCATAGAGACAGACAGGGAGTTAACCTTCACACCATAGAGACAGACAGGGAGTTATACTACACCATAGAGACAGACAGGGGAGTTATACTACACACCATAGAGACAGACAGGGAGTTATACTACACACCATAGAGACAGACAGGGAGTAACCCTTCACACCATAGAGACAGACAGGGGAGTTATACTTCACACCATAGAGACAGACAGGGAGTTAACCCTTCACACCATAGAACAGACAGGGGAGTTATACTACACACCATAGAGACAGACAGGGGAGTTATACTACACACCATAGAGACAGACAGAGTTATACTACACACCATAGAGACAGACAGGGAGTTATACTTCACCATAGAGACAGACAGGGAGTTATACTTCACACCATAGAGACAGACAGGGGAGTTATACTTCACACCATAGAGACAGACAGGGGAGTTATACTTATACTACACCAGAGACAGACAGGGGAGTTATACTTCACACCATAGAGACAGACAGGGGAGTTATAGAGAGAGTACACACCATAGAGACAGACAGGGGAGTTATACTTCACACCATAGAGACAGACAGGGGAGTTATACTTCACACCATAGAGACAGACAGGGAGTTATACTACACACCATAGAGACAGACAGGGAGTTATACTACACCATAGAGACAGACAGGAGTTATACTTCACACCATAGAGACAGACAGGGGAGTTATACTTCACACCATAGAGACAGACAGGGGAGTTATACTACACACCATAGAGACAGACAGGGAGTTATACTTCACACCATTAGAGACAGACAGGGGAGTTATAGCAGACAGAATGTCCCTTCACACCATAGAGACAGACAGGAGTTATACTTCACACCATAGAGACAGACAGGGGAGTTATACTTCACACCATAGAGACAGACAGAGTTATACTTCACACCATAGAGACAGACAGGGAGTTATACTTCACACCATAGAGACAGACAGGGGAGTTATACTACACACCATAGAGACAGACAGGGGAGTTAACCCTTCCACCATAGAGACAGACAGGAGTAACCATAGAGACAGACAGGGGAGTTATACTTCACACCATAGAGACAGACAGGAGTTATACTTCACACCATAGAGACAGACAGGGGAGTTATACTACACACCATAGAGACAGACAGGGAGTTATACTACACACCATAGAGACAGACAGGGAGTTATACCCACCATTCACACCATAGAGACAGACAGGGGAGTTATACTTCACACCATAGAGACAGACAGGGAGTAACCCTTCACACCATAGAGACAGACAGGGAGTTATACAGGGGAGTTATACTACACCCATAGAGACAGACAGGGGGGAGTTATACTACACACCATAGAGACAGACAGGGGAGTTATACTAGAGACAGACAGGGGAGTTATACTTCACACCATAGAGACAGACAGGGAGTTATACTTCACCCATAGAGACAGACAGGGGAGTTATACTTCACACCATAGAGACAGACAGGGGAGTTATACTTCACACCACAGACAGGGGAGTTATACTAGAGACAGACAGGAGTTATACTTCACACCATAGAGACAGACAGGGGAGTTATACCCTTCACACCATAGAGACAGACAGGGGAGTTATACTTCACAGACAGGGGAGTTATACTACACCATTCACACCATAGAGACAGACAGGAGTTAACTACACACCATAGAGACAGACAGGGGAGTTATACTACACACCATAGAGACAGACAGGAGTTATACTTCACACCATAGAGACAGACAGGGGAGTTATACTACACACCATAGAGACAGACAGGGG
>NC_060179.1:87052456-87054260 GCF_021184085.1 Oncorhynchus gorbuscha
CCATCTTTCTCCTCTCTCTTTCCCACCTCTCTTTCCCCTCTCACAGCATCATTCATGCCTGATCTAATGACCAGAATGGAAGCTTCCCAGAGAAGGTACAGTAACACAGTCAATCCCATAAAAGACCTTCAGGGTGGCAACGGCAGCACGAGGAACTGAAAGCTGCCCCAAATAGAACTATAACAAACACTGGCGTCTGAACTTCAGAAATACAACCACAATGCATCTGAACTTCAGAAATACAACCCACAATGCGTCTGAACTTCAGACATACAACCCAAACTACTCAAAGCAATGACTCAGCCAAATATTCTCATGGATCGTGGTCACTATTGCCCAGGTTTTTGCCAAAATCGGATTGCATAGAACAGTCCTGTTGACCAGAGCCGGTACACTCTGTAGGGAATAGAGTGCAATTTGGGATGTATCCTCGGTGACCATGAGAGAAACATCTGGTACATAGTATGGTAGAAGTGAAAGTGAAAGTATATTTCCTGTGTTAGCAACAAAGGAATAGAAATGGATAAATTACAGTTATGCTCGAGCCTTGCATTCACGATGATCTATACATCCCTGACTACCGTAGTGTCTGTAATACATCTTCACATTAACAACTGCAAAATTCACAATGATCTATACATCCCTGACTAGCGTAGTGTCTGTAATACATCCTCACAGGACAGACTAAGCACGGTCACACACTGCTATACAGGACAGACTAAGCACGGTCACACACTGCTATACAGGACAGACTAAGCACGGTCACACACTGCTATACAGGACAGACTAAGCACGGTCACACACTGCTATACAGGACAGACTAAGCACGGTCACACACTGCTATACAGGACAGACTAAGCACGGTCACACACTGCTATACAGGACAGACTAAGCACGGTCACACACTGCTATACAGGACAGACTAAGCACGGTCACACACTGCTATACAGGACAGACTAAGCACGGTCACACACTGCTATACAGGACAGACTAAGCACGGTCACACACTGCTATACAGGACAGACTAAGCACGGTCACACACTGCTATACAGGACAGACTAAGCACGGTCACACACTGCTGTACAGGACAGACTAAGCACGGTCACACACTGCTATACAGGACAGACTAAGCACGGTCACACACTGCTATACAGGACAGACTAAGCACGGTCACACACTGCTATACAGGACAGACTAAGCACGGTCACACACTGCTATACAGGACAGACTAAGCACGGTCACACACTGCTATACAGGACAGACTAAGCACGGTCACACACTGCTATACAGGACAGACTAAGCACGGTCACACACTGCTATACAGGACAGACTAAGCACGGTCACACACTGCTATACAGGACAGACTAAGCACGGTCACACACTGCTATACAGGACAGACTAAGCACGGTCACACACTGCTATACAGGACAGACTAAGCACGGTCACACACTGCTATACAGGACAGACTAAGCACGGTCACACACTGCTATACAGGACAGACTAAGCACGGTCACACACTGCTATACAGGACAGACTAAGCACGGTCACACACTGCTATACAGGACAGACTAAGCACGGTCACACACTGCTATACAGGACAGACTAAGCACTTTCACACACTGCTATACAGGACAGACTAAGCACGGTCACACACTGCTATACAGGACAGACTAAGCACGGTCACACACTGCTATACAGGACAGACTAAGCACGGTCACACACTGCTATACAGGACAGACTAAGCACGGTCACACACTGCTATACAGGACAGACTAAGCACGGTCACACACTGCTATACAGGACA
>NC_060179.1:87054360-87055400 GCF_021184085.1 Oncorhynchus gorbuscha
AAGGGACCTTGTGAGGCACGAGTCCTTGCAAAGCAGCAAGGAAGTGTCATCGGCGTACTGCGTCAACTTGACGTGCAAACCACCGCTTCCAGGGATCAACAAGCCCTCCACCCCTGTGTCTGCCCTAATGGCAGCCCCCAGAGGCTCCATGTACAGAACGAAGAGGAGAGCCGAGAGCGGGCATCCCTGCCTGACCCCTGATGAGAGGTCAAAAACGTCACCCATGTGACCGTTTACGCTAACCCGGCACCCCGCTCCGACATATAAAGTACGGATCCATCCTATAAACTTTTCCCCAAATCCTAACCTACCTAACACCCTGTAAAGAAAGGATCTATTCACGCGATCAAAGGCTTTCGCCTGATCTAGCGCTGCTACCATTAAAGGCAGCCCTCTATCTTCTACCCAAGCGATGGAGTCCCTGACCAACTGCAGGTTCCACCTGATAGAGCGACCCTCTACCCCGCACGTCTGATTCTCATGGACGACGTAGGGAAGGGCTGTGCGCAACCGATCCGCTAGGACCTTTGCAAGTAACTTGTAGTCTACACACAGCATGGTCAGTGGCCGCCAGTTTCCAAGGTCTGTGGCGTCCCCCTTCTTGTAAAGAAGTGACAAATTTCCAGCGGCCATTGATTCCCCCAGGGACCCCACGTCTCAAGGATGGCCTTCAGAAACCGAGGACCACCGGCCAGTGTCCCCCAAAACTTGAGGTAAAACTTCATTTGACAGCCCATCCATCCCAGGTACCTTCCCTTTTCCCATCCTCCTGAGGGCGCTCTCAACCTCTGCAAGGGTGATCTGAGCCTCCATCGGCTTCTCTAATGTCCTCCGGCAATCGCCGGGACAAGTGTTCTAAAAACACACTTCCCTGCTCTACATCTACATCCCTCTCCTTAAAGAAACCTCGGAAATGATCAGTGGTCACTCTGACCATCTCCTCCGGCTCTTTAGCTACACTACCATTTTCTTCCCTAACGCCATGCATTACCTTCCTACTCTGTCTGGCCCTAACCGACTTAAAGAACCTTTCCTCCCTT
>NC_060179.1:87055900-87195779 GCF_021184085.1 Oncorhynchus gorbuscha
CCCCTCCCACTACCAAAACTCTGTTTGTGGCACACAGAGGTGCCAGCCTCTCTACCATCTCCTTCTCTCTGGCACCGTCTGTGGCCCGTATACCCCTATAATCCTAAGTCTAAAATCCCCTAACGCTATGTCCACCCCCAAAACCCTCCCCTGCATAGCAACGTACGTGCCCTCTACCCTCACCTCCCGTGTCCCAAACAAAATCCCAACTCCTGATGAGTGGACACCCCCCACACTCCACACAGACTTCCCTTTTACCCACTCTTTTTTAAACTGCTCTACGTCCCCCCCATCCCTTAAATGTACCTCCTGCAGAAAACAAAAAGTAAAACATATGTTTGATAAACAACTAAAAACAGCAGTTCTTTTTACAGTGTCCCTTAAACCCCGAACATTCATAGTCATTATTTTAATCTCCGCCATGGTTGTATACTTAAAAACAAAAAGTCAACCAGGTGCAGGGTTCAAGTACTCACTCCGGGTAAAGGTCCTCGTCGAAATTGGTCGCTGGACCAGCAGCCTCCGATGCCCCCCCAACTTTCCCACCTCCCATCCCGCCCCCTGAGAACCCCAAGATGCAGATAAGGGGTTGGGGATGGGGGGTCCCGGCGTCCCAGAAATAGCCTGAGACACCCCACCCCCATCTGGCAAAACCAGCCTGAGCCGGAGAGATGGAACCCGTGAGGACATGGGAGACACCCCGGTGCTACTGACCATCTCCCGAACCCCTCTTACATCCATGGACGAGGTCTCGTGACCCCTTTCCTCTGAGGCCTCCCCATCCACTGCATCCCCCCTCTGAGAACCCCAAGACGCAGGTAAGGGGTTGGGGATGGGGGGTCCCGGCGTCCCAGAACTAGCCTGAGACACCCCATCTCCATCGGTCACACACCGCTCAGAGGCCACCACATCTACGTCCATCAGGATTAGTGGGAGAGATGATACCTGCAGTGACTGGGGAGCCACCTCTGTGGTACTGTCCCCAATCGCTCTCACGCTCCCACCCCTCCCCTCCCCTCCCAGCCCACTCTGGCCCTCTCCCAGCTCGGAGGAAATCTTCTTTTTCTTTTTCTTCCTCCGGGTCTCACCAGAGTCCACAAACAGCCCTGACTCCTGCAGAGTCTGCTTGTCTGTGGAGGCGTCCCTCTTCATTTTTGGAGTGGCAGGTAAGGGAGAGATGGACCCCCATTCCGCCGTCTCCGTTTGGGGGACATTGATCCCCTCCACCATCTCCCTCATTTCCCCCACTAGGGCCCCGAATGCCTCTTCATCAATATACACCTCGTCGAGAGATGAGCCCAACACTCCCGTTGCTCCTCCAACCTCTCCCTGCAGCCTACTGATGGATTGAGTACCCGTTGACATCTGGGTCTCCGGGACCACCTCCAACTCTACCAAGGCCCTCTCCTCCAAAACGACTTTGCTCCCGTCCTTTGGAGCGGTCAAGGACCTGGCTTGCTTCTCAAGTTCCCCACTCACCATCTTTCTTGCTGCCTCTTCTGGGATGTGACCTAGGTACCCTTCTCCTGGCCTCCCCTTTTCCTCCGCGCCTTTTCTTCCGTCCATTCTTCCCCCAGCAGCCGCTGCCGCATATGTTTGTTGCCTCACCGGGCACTCGCGAAACAGGTGCTGTTTCTTGCCACATCCGTGACACTCTTTTGGGGCCGTACAATTTTTGGTCTCATGTTCCTCCGACATGCAAAGCCTGCATCTTACCAGCCCACATGAGGCTGTTCCATGCCCGTACTCCCTGCATTTCCTGCAGAAAGGTGGCTGACGTGCATAGAAAAGCATGCCTCTATCCGCCCCTACTGTAAAGACCGCAGGGGGATGCACAAAACCCTCAAACCCACACGGATCTTCCCTTAGGAGCACCTGGAACTGGCGGCGGCCATTCCAGAAGCCTAGCGAGTCCTTAACGTACCTGGCTCCCGATGTTACATCGCAGTAGCGATCCAAAAAGGCCGCCACCGTCATATCCGTCACGTGTGGGTTATACATATGTACGTTAACCGTTCTGAAATTCCTTCTTGCGAGGCTCACGATGTTGAAAAAGGACAAAGGTCTTTCCCCCTTTGCCTCCTTTACCTTCTCCATTACTCCATCACTCTTACTTTCAGTGTAGAAAGTTACATCGTACGCCTCTTCCATTGAGTTCCCCTGCAGGCACATCACATCTGGGACCTTCAGAGATAGCGCCCCCATCAACACTGTCCTGGCGAAGGTGTCCCTTGGCATCCTTACTTCTCCTTCTTGCTTCCATGCGAACCTTATCGTGTTCCTTAATCCGGCCCTCGGAACCGACCCGGTGTTTCCGCTACCCGCCATATCTGTATGGCTGTAGTCAAAATATGTTTTAAGAAATTTTGGGAAAAATTCCAGAAAAACTCTCAACGCCCTCCTGGTTCGACCTTCTGACTAAGCGAGCTGTGAGACACCTCGGTGCCAAGCTTGATCTTAGCCAAAAGGCCGAGAAGCGATAACCCACAAATGGAACCCTGCAACCGCCGGGCCCCCGCGGGGGTCTCAACAGACCTCAGCGGGTTGGCAAAAGCCGGCGGTTCCTTCCTCCCTCCCTCAGTCACTCACTCAGTCACTCAGGTGTTTTTTGGAAAAAGTCGCTAATGTGTCTTTAAGTCACTATCCTGGCCCACCTCTGTCTGTCGGTCAATTTCTCTTGAAACAAGATAGCGGGCTCTGCAAGAAGCAAAGCACCTCCAAAAATACGTTGAACTCGTAAGTGTTCCTCTCCACGGAAGTCTTTAGTAAAAGGCGAAAGGCTTGTGCGTAATGAAGAGAAACCAGAGTCGTGTGGAAGTCAGAGGCGGGGGCCCGAGACACACTCTGTGCAGCACTCTAGGCCGGGTTCCCGCGGGTGCTCCCGGAACCCACTCTTCCAAGTTTCCGAGGGCTGTGGATAAAAAGAACGACACAGAGACACAGAGGCGCACACACAGAGGCACAGACAGAGACAGAGAGACGGAGAGAGAAGCACACACACACACACACACACACACACACACACACACACAATCCTGGCCCAAAAATGGCGGGAAACGGGGGACCACATTGAAGAGCGCTTCGCCTTTCTTCAGTTTGAATGTTTCTTTCCTTCTTCTGCTAGCTAGCTTTTCTTCTGCTAGCTAGCTGTTTACATAGCTTTGCGAATGAGCATTTTTCCTTGACAACGGGAGAAAAGTGTTGCACCGTTCCCGGAGGTACTGCAATACCGGGTCGATGCGTGGAGCGGACGGAGCAAGCCCCATTTCCGACTCCCTGTTCGAAAAATCCATTTAATATGTAGTCCCCCGATGGGGGACGTATCAGATATTAAACTGATAAGAACAGATGATGATTCAAAGCTTTTATTCTAACTTTTCATTTACATGGTGAACATTTCACATTTCTTTTACCATGCCCATAACCAAAACAAAACTTGTAACAAAAAACAACCCATCGTTTTTCAAAAAAAACACTGAAAACCCTTTCTCTCTGGTAAGATATAAGCAACCAACGCCCGCCCACAATCTTTTCCAGGGGCCTGCTACAAACCAACAAAAACACAAGCCATCAATAAACATAAGCATTCCAAATCCCACAAAACCTACCATCCTAACTTCTAAACCTCACCTACCTGACAAGCCCCAACCCCCCTTTCCACCTCTCTAATGCGGCATGGTGGCCCCACTTCCTCTCCTCCCTCCTTATCCTCCCCCTCAAGTCTCCCTCCACTCTCCTCACTATTCCCTCCACCCCGATGTTTGCCCCTGCCTTAACCAGCCCCTGCCTGGCATCCCAGAGCCCTTTCTTAAAAAGACTGATAATCAACCACAACAGAAAACGGTCCCTACCTACCCCCCCTGCTCTCCCTACCCCTCTCTCCACCCTTGCCCATGTTAAAACAAAACCTCCCTTCACTCTCCCTAGCAAACCCTGAGCCCTGGCCCACACTACTCCTGCGAAAGGACAGTCCCAGTACATGTGGCGTATCGTCTCCTCCCCACCACAAGCTGGTCTCGGGCACTGGGGGGACCGTGCCAAGCTATGCCGGTACATTATGGATCGTACCGGCAGGCACTTGTGGAGACTTAACCAATTTAGATCCTTAAGACGATTGTCTAGACCCCGCGCCTGTATGGTCTCCCAGACCACAGCAGGGGTACCCACCACAGGGGGCGCGCAAACGGTCTGTCTGACCTCCTCGTACAGGCGTCTGTGGTCCAAACCTACTCGGGCGACTTCAACCTCGGGATGTGCACGCAGCCACTTCGCCGCATGGCTGAAGTGCCACGGCAGCTGTTCAGCCCGAGGACCCGTGTTGGACCACACCATTATGCTTCTCGCCTGGTAGGAGAAGAACACCCGCAGGAAATAACCGGAGGGATGAATCACCGGATTAGCGAGCTCATTCAACAAAAACGAAACAAAAATCGAGTCCAACTTGAGTGGGAAATGTGGAACTCCCCTCCCACCCTCCCCCGATGGTTGAGATCATGCGAGCCCTGCAGATTTCGGCAGTACCTGTATGGTTAGTGAGAAAGTCCATATTGCAAATGTACGGTCCCTTACTAGACGTCCGAAATCGTTTGTAAAATTCGCGGACGGCGTCGGGCCGAGCGGCAGGGCCGGACCTACCAGGAAGTCATCAAATGAACTTTGTCGGACATTCGGTTTCCGTTTTACAAAAATAATAAGATTTAGGTCATTTTTCCGATGTCCCGGAAATTCCCACAAGAGGGCATAAGCAATCATATTGCTATTGGACAAAACATCACGATTCACGACGGGGCCTTATCTCGAAAACTGAAAATATTTAGAAGCCGAAACTCGGTGAGCGTAGGGGCGGCATAATGGGCAGTTGGCCCCGAACAAGATGGCGTCTAGGCCTCAACAGTTTTTGAGTTATGGCCATTTATCTGGGATTAAAGGTCCAAAATGAAAATAGAGAAATTATTTTTCCACTTCACGTCAAAGTCAAGGAGCCTCCGGTGTCAATAAAAAAAAGAACCAGCCATTTATCTATCGTCATTTAAGAGAAATCGTACAACGACACCTTGGTGATGTTCACGGATAGGTGTTTTTTTTTTCAACGGTTACAGATCCAGTTGCAGGGTGTTCTTACGAATCTTTTTAAAGTGTGCTGCGGAGCTCTGTGAGATTTCTGTGATTTTCTATGATTTTCTGAAATAACACACACTCACTAAACCCTCCGTAAATAACTCAGTTCTTAACGTAAAGACTTAAAACTCAGGATTCTGTAAAGGCATACCCCAATCATGATATGAGTTTATTTATAGCTTCCTGTGCCAACCGGAAGTGCCTTTAATGGTGTCACAGTGGCAGTTTCCATGGGTTAAAAAGGTCAGATCTTTTCAAAACTTCATATGTGTGACTAGGTAACCATCATGAACTGTAAATCAGTCATTTCTCCCAACAGATGTCAAAGAAAATCTCTCACACGCACACACAGCAAGGATGGAGTGAAAAGTGCGGTTCTCAAAGACACAGAGAGCAGGCAATGGCATAAACATAATAATCTCTAGGCCGTGCCGAGTTCAACGAGATATCCCGCTTGACCATAGCTCGCTCGGTCTAAGCGCAGCGACCATTAGAAAATTAGGCCCAAAATGAAGCCTGCCCCACAACGTCATTTGCTTTTGGGTGACAGTGAGAGAACCGTTAGGGTGAGAAGCACAATTCGACCTCAGGTATGTTCCTAAGGTCCTTCCGATCCGTGCAAGCCTAACGTTGACCGTGTGGCATTAACCCTTAATAGTTAAAAGAAGGTGTTTACTTCAAAGAGTTTGCATTGACTTCTCTCCCCATAGGAATACATTGCCTTTACCCCTAAATTCAACCTGAAGTCTATATGGGTTATGAATGCCGTATGAACCTGTCTTTGGTAACAGTCCATCAGGCCAGTATGAGGTCTACCTGTGTTGATTCTAAGCTTCCTGGACCAACCGGAAGTGGTTAAAATCACCCTAAAAGTGTTTTTCCATTACCTGCCTGCAGTTTGATAGACATAGTGCATTCAACCCTGTGTAAATCAGTCAATTCTTAACGTAAGGACTTAAAACTCAGGATTCTGTAAAAGCATAGCCCAGTGAGGATATGTGTTGACTTATAGCTTCCTGTGCCAACCGGAAGTGCCTTAATTGGTGTCTCAGGGGCTGTTTCGAGGGGTTAAAAAAGTCAGATCTGTCCAAAACTTCATATGTGTGATTAGGCAACCCCCATGAACTGTAAATCAGTCATTTTTCCCATAAAATTTCAAAGGAAAACTAAATCACACAGACACACAACTTGGAAGGAGGGACGTATTGGGGTTTGTAGAGACAGACAGTGCCTCCAATAGTTAGCTTTGTTCGAGCTAAAAAAGAACCGTCAGACCTAGAGTTCGAAACTTTAGAAACCTGTTCTAGACCTCGGGTCGATAGTGCGTGGTGAGTTAGGTGGCTCTAGAAGGTTCTCGGACCGAGAAATAGCCTCGTACATTTGCAATGACTTCAATTCATTTTGACCATTACGAAAATGGCGACATTTAGAAAAGTCTCAGAGACACAAGACTAGGTGCATTGAAACCGGCTCGGCCCATAGAGACGGACCCCAACGTTTCGGTCCGATAGCTCATTCAAGGACCCCATAGCAAGGCATGGAAAAAAGTGGATTTTCAGCACCAATTAGGGTTTTACTCGGGCACCGAAGGACCTATCGAGCCGAAACTCGGGATTCGGGGTCGCCTCACATAGGCCTTCACATAATGTCCGACCTGGACCCGCAGCTAGAACGTAACTATGTGTTTTACGTTTTTATTATGTTTTAAACTAAAGGCGCTGTGAATTATGGGCCTGCTCTGACATATATGATAGTTGGCTTCTAAATGAGTTGGAAAAAGTGGGTTTGGTGTCAATTGGTATCAGTTTGGTGTCAAAATGACATCTAATTGACTGATGGACACTGACTTGCTAGTTGACTTTTGTACATTTGCAATATGTTTAAACGGAGAGGGACCATCACCAAAATGGCATTCTGAAATCAACACAAAAAATGGCATCACCATAGTCTCCAGACTGTGCCGAGTTCAACGAGACGCCCCGCTTGACCGTAGCTCGCTCTGAGTGCAGTGACCTTGAAAAAAAGCAGAACCAAAATGAAGCCTGGCCCTCAATGTCATTTGCTTTTGGGTGACAGTGAGAGAACCGTTAGGGTGAGAAGCACAATTCGACCTCAGGTACGTTCCTAAGGTCCTCCCGATCCGTGCAAGCCTAACCTTGACCCTGTGGCATTAACCCTTAACAGTTAAAAGAAGGTGTTTACATCAAAGAGTTTGCATTGACTTCTCTCCCCATAGGAATACATTGCCTGCACCTCTAAATTCAACCTGAAGCCTATGTGGGTTATGAATGCCTTATGAACCTGTCTTCTATGACAGTCCATCAGACCACTATGAGGTCTACCTGTGTCGATTCTAAGCTTCCTGGAGCAACCGGAAGTGGTTAGATTGACCCAAAAGGAGTTTTGATGTACATAACCTTCAAAGGTGAAAATGACTGCATTCAACACTGTGTAGATCATAGATCAGTCAATTCTTAACTTAAAGACTTAAAACTCAGGATTCTGTAAGTGTTTATGTCAATCAAGACATGTGTTTACTTATAGCTTCCTGTGCCAACCGGAAGTGCCTTTAATTGGGTCACACTGTCTGTTTTGAAGGGTTAGAAAAGTCACATCTCTCCAAAACTTCATATGTGTGACCAGGTAACCCTCCTAAACTGTAAATCAGTCATTTCTCCCAGCAGATGTCAAAGAAAAGCTCTCACACGCACACACAGCAAGGATGGAGTGAAAAAGTGTGGTTCTCAAAGACACAGAGAGCAGGCAATGGCATAAACATAATGTCTAGGCCGTGCCGAGTTCAACGAGATATCCCGCTTGACCGTAGCTCGCTCGGTCTGAGCGCAGCGACCATTAGAAAAGTAGGCCCAAAATGAAGCCTGCCCCACAACGTCATTTGCTTTTGGGTGACAGTGAGAGAACCGTTAGGGTGAGAAGCACAATTCGACCTCAGGTATGTTCCTAAGGTCCTTCCGATCCGTGCAAGCCTAACGTTGACCGTGTGGCATTAACCCTTAATAGTTAAAAGAAGGTGTTTACTTCAAAGAGTTTGCATTGACTTCTCTCCCCATAGGAATACATTGCCTGCACCCCTAAATTCAACCTGAAGTCTATATGGGTTATGAATGCCGTATGAACCTGTCTTTGATGACAGTCCATCAGGCCAGTATGAGGTCTACCTGTGTTGATTCTAAGCTTCCTGGACCAACCGGAAGTGGTTAAAATCACCCTAAAAGTGTTTTTCCATTACCTGCCTGCAGTTTGATAGACATAGTGCATTCAACCCTGTGTAAATCAGTCAATTCTTAACGTAAGGACTTAAAACTCAGGATTCTGTAAAAGCATAGCCCAGTGAGGATATGTGTTGACTTATAGCTTCCTGTGCCAACCGGAAGTGCCTTAATTGGTGTCTCAGGGGCTGTTTCGAGGGGTTAAAAAAGTCAGATCTGTCCAAAACTTCATATGTGTGATTAGGCAACCCCATGAACTGTAAATCAGTCATTTTTCCCATAAAATTTCAAAGGAAAACTAAATCACACAGACACACAACTTGGAAGGAGGGACGTATTGGGGTTTGTAGAGACAGACAGTGCCTCCAATAGTTAGCTTTGTTCGAGCTAAAAAAGAACCGTCAGACCTAGAGTTCCGAAACTTTAGAAACCTGTTCTAGACCTCAGGTCGATAGTGCGTGGTGAGTTAGGTGGCTCTAGAAGGTTCTCGGACCGAGAAATAGCCTCGTACATTTGCAATGACTTCAATTCATTTTGACCATTACGAAAATGGCGACATTTAGAAATGTCTCAGAGACACAAGACTAGGTGCATTGCGACCGTCTCGGCCCATATAGACAGACCCCAACGTTTCTGTCCGATAGCTCATTCAAGGACCCCGTAGCAAGTCATGGAAAAAAGTGGATTTTCAGCACCAATTAGGGTTTTGCTCGGACACCAAATGACCGATCGAGCCGAAACTTAGGATTCGGGGTCGCCTCAGCTAGGCCTACACGTAACATAAGAAATGGACCCGCAGCTAGAACGTAACTACATGTTTTATGGTTTTTTTATGGTTTGAACCAAAGGCGTTGTGAATTTTGGGCCAGCTCTGAAGTGTGTGATAGTTGGCTACTAAACAGGTTGGAAAAAGTGGGTTTAGTGTCAATTTGTATCAGTTTGGTGTCAGAATGACATCTAATTGACTGGTGGACACTGACTTGCTAGTTGACTTTTGTACATTAGCAATATGTTTAAACGGTGAGGTACCATCACCAAAAGTGACATTCTGAAATCAACCCTAACGAGCCATTGAGATGAACCAGAATCACTGCCCAGCCATCCCGAGTTCATCGGGCCAGTCAATTTCACATTCCTGCAGGATTTTTATAGCATGACAAATTCGTGATGGTACCTGCCCATTGAACCATATTGCAAATGCACAGTGACTTTGCAAAAGTGAGAAAACATAAACAAATGGACATGATGAAATCAACACAACGAGTGATGGAAATGTACAACTATCACTGCTCGGCCATCCTGTGTTCATCAGACCAGTCAATTTTGCATTTTTGAGCATGTCAAATTTCATATGGTAAATGCACATTGAAACATATTGCAAATGCACGTGCACTTACAATATGATTCTATAGTGAAAAAAATCACCTAACGGACATGATGAAATCAACACAACGAGTGATGGAAATGTACAACTATCACTGCTCAGCCATCCTGTGTCCATCAGACCAGTCAATTTTGCATTTTTGAGCATGTCAAATTTCATATGGTAAATGCACATTGAAACATATTGCAAATGCACGTGCACTTACAATATGATTCTATAGTGAAAAAACATCACCTAATGTTCATGATGAAATCAACACAACGAGTGATGGAAATGTACAACTATCACTGCTCGGCCATCCTGTGTTCATCAGACCAGTCAATTTTGCATTTTTGAGCATGTCAAATTTCATATGGTAAATGCACATTGAAACATATTGCAAATGCACGTGCACTTACAATATGATTCTATAGTGAAAAAACATCACCTAATGGACATGATGAAATCAACACAACGAGTGATGGAAATGTACAACTATCACTGCTCGGCCATCCTGTGTTCATCAGACCAGTCAATTTTGCATTTTTGAGCATGTCAAATTTCATATGGTAAATGCACATTGAAACATATTGCAAATGCACGTGCATTTGCAATATGATTCTATAGTGTAAAAACATCACCTAATGGACATGATGAAATCAACACAATGAGTGATGGAAATGTACAACTATCACTGCTCGGCCATCCTGTGTTCATCAGACCAGTCAATTTTGCATTTTTGAGCATGTCAAATTTCATATGGTAAATGCACATTGAAACATATTGCAAATGCACGTGCACTTACAATATGATTCTATAGTGAAAAACATCACCTAATGGACATGATGAAATCAACACAACGAGTGATGGAAATGTACAACTATCACTGCTCGGCCATCCTGTGTTCATCAGACCAGTCAATTTTGCATTTTTGAGCATGTCAAATTTCATATGGTAAATGCACATTGAAACATATTGCAAATGCACGTGCACTTACAATATGATTCTATAGTGAAAAAACATCACCTAATGGACATGATGAAATCAACACAACGAGTGATGGAAATGTACAACTATCACTGCCCGGCCATCCTGTGTTCCCATAGCGAGCATTAATATCAGAATGACCGGTAAATGCATTTACAAGCATATTTTTTGGGGGGTTACCAGGTGCCTATTTTC
Source organism: Oncorhynchus gorbuscha (assembly GCF_021184085.1). NCBI lineage: Eukaryota > Metazoa > Chordata > Actinopteri > Salmoniformes > Salmonidae > Oncorhynchus > Oncorhynchus gorbuscha. The sequence continues at coordinate 87,066,794 of NC_060179.1, forward strand.
AATCACCAGTTGCACAACATGCGTATCCATCAGAATATTTTAAACAGTCCATAAAGCACTCAGGACGGACTCCATAGATAGAGGGCCGTAGTAGGGTACTCCCATAGCGGGCATGGACAATAGGCGTCCCGGTAAATGCATTTACAACCATATTTTTATTTTTGGGTTACCAGTTGCACAACAATGCACGTGCATTTGCAATATGATTCTATAGTGAAAAAACATCACCTAATGGACATGATGAAATCAACACAACGAGTGATGGAAAGGAACAACTATCACTGCCAGGCCATCCTGTGTTCATCAGGCCAGTCAATTTCACATTCCTGCAGGATTTTTATAGCATGACAAATTTGTGATGGTACCTGCCCATTGAACCATATTGCAAATGCACAGTGACTTTGCAAAAGTGAGAAAACATAAACAAATGGACATGATGAAATCAACACAACGAGTGATGGAAAGGTACAACTATCACTGCTCGGCCATCCTGTGTTCATCAGACCAGTCAATTTTGCATTTTTGAGCATGTCAAATTTCATATGGTAAATGCACATTGAAACATATTGCAAATGCACGTGCACTTACAATATGATTCTATAGTGAAAAAACATCACCTAATGGACATGATGAAATCAACACAACGAGTGATGGAAATGTACAACTATCACTGCTCGGCCATCCTGTGTTCATCAGACCAGTCAATTTTGCATTTTTGAGCAAGGTCAAATTTCATATGGTAAATGCACATTGAAACATATTGAAACATATTGCAAATGCACGTGCATTTGACACAGGATGGCCTGACAGTGATAGTTGCTCCTTTTCCAAGTTCATCTGGCCAGTCAATTTGGCATTTCTGCAGGATTTTGAGCATGTCAAATTTCATATGGTAAATGCACATTGAAACATATTGCAAATGCACGTGCACTTACAATATGATTCTATAGTGAAAAACATCACCTAAATGGACATGATGAAATCAACACAACGAGTGATGGAAATGTACAACTATCACTGCTCGGCCATCCTGTGTTCATCAGACCAGTCAATTTTGCATTTTGAGCATGTCAAATTTCATATGGTAAATGCACATTGAAACATATTGCAAATGCACGTGCATTTGCAATATGTTTCAATGTGCATTCTATAGTGAAAAAAACATCACAAAATGGACATGATGAAGTCAGATGAACACAGGATGGCCTGATCAGTGTCAGTTGCTCCTTTTTTCCATCCTGAGTTCATCTGGCCAGTCAATTTTGCATTTCTGCATGATTTTTGAGCATGTCAAATTTCATATGGTAAATGCACATTGAAACATATTGCAAATGCACGTGCACTTACAATATGATTCTATAGTGAAAAAACATCACAAAATGGACATGATGAAGTCAATACAACGAGTGATGGAAATGGACAACTATCACTGCTCAGGCCATCCTGTGTTCATCTGGCCAGTCAATTTTGCATTTCTGCAGGATTTTTGAGCATGTCAAATTTCATATAGTAATTGTCCATTGAACCATATTGCAAATGCACGTGCACTTGCAATATGATTATATAGTGAAAAACATCACAAAATGGACATGATGAAGTCAACACAACGAGTGATGGAAAGGAACAACTATCACTGCCCGGCCATCCCGAGTTCATCAGGCCAGTCAATTTTGCATTTCTGCAGGATTTTTGAGCATGTCAAATTTCTTATGTCATTTGGCCCACAAAAAAATTCCTTATGCACAATTTAAAAAAATATATAAAAAAATATGATAATAAAATTGGACAAAAGTATATTCATACAGTTCTTACACATGTGTAATTGACAAAAAAATGAAAGAATTTCAAAAACGGTCCAGAAAGCACTTTTTTAAGGGTGTGTGAAGTTTTTTACAAAATTTTGACATTTTTGACTTTTGACTTTGACTTCCTATGAAATCATATTGAAATTGGACAAAACATATTCCTTATGCGCATGTAAAAAAAAAAAAAAATTATGATAATAAAATTGGACAAAAGTATATTTATACAGTTCTTACACATGTGTAATTGACAAAAAAATCGAAAGAATTTCGAAAAACGGTCCAGAAAGCACTTTTTTAAGGGTGTGTGAAGTTTTTTACAAAATTTTGACATTTTTGACTTTTGACTTTTGACTTCCTATGAAATCATATTGAAATTGGACAAAACATATTCCTTATGCGCATGTAAAAAAAAAAAATTATGATAATAAAATTGGACAAAAGTATATTCATACAGTTCTTACACATGTGTAATTGACAAAAAATCGAAAGAATTTCGAAAAACGGTCCAGAAAGCACTTTTTTATGGGTGTGTGAAGTTTTTTACAAAATTTTGACATTTTTGACTTTTGACTTTTGACTTCCTATGAAATCATATTGGAATTGGACAAAACATATTCCTTATGCGCATGTAAAAAAAAAAAAAAATTATGATAATAAAATTGGACAAAAGTATATTCATACAGTTCTTACACATGTGTAATTGACAAAAAAATCGAAAGAATTTCGAAAAACGGTCCAGAAAGCACTTTTTTAAGGGGTGATAAGTTTTTGACAAAAATTTCATTTTTTCAAAATTTTACTTTTGGACATTGACTTGGGTTACATTTCCAATATGAAAAACCCCGGTGGAGCGCATTCGCCCCCTGTTGAATTTTTAAAGTGTTACAACTGGCAATTGCCATATGGCATTTGCAATACACTTTGCATGAATCAACGCCGAATTGGGTGGTATTGGCCAATGTGTATATGGTTTGTCCGATGCCAATGACTTGCCATTCATTTTTGTCCAAAGCAACCCTCATGTTCCAGTTCATTGTCGCGGAGCCGGAGGTCTCAAAGTGGACCCCAAGAATCCTCAGGGCCCCATTACAGAGAGATAGCCCTCCGGGCACATCCGTCCTGCCCCGCCATCTGCCGAAATACTTAACAGACGACTTGGCGAGGTTAAGGACCGCTCCCGACGCGCGGGTAAAGTCTCCAATTATGGCCAGAGACCTTAGTAGGCACGAGTCCTTGCACAAAAGCAAGGTGGTGTCATCTGCGTATTGTGTCACCTTCACACGCAAACCTCCGCTACCAGGGACCAGCAATCCCTCCACCCCTGCGTCAGCCCTAATGGCAGCCGCCAGGGGCTCCATATAGAGCACGAAAAGGAGTGCCGAGAGCGGGCATCCCTGCCTAACCCCTGAGGAGAGGCTAAACACTTCGCCCAGATGGCTGTTTATGCTCACCCGGCACCCCGCTCCCACATACAATATCTTGATCCACTCTATAAAGCGATCACTAAACCCTAACCTACCTAACACTCTGAAAAGGAAAACCCTACTGACGCGATCAAAAGCCTTGGCCTGATCAAGCGCCGCTACCATCAGAGGTAGACTTCTATCCTCAACCCAGGCGATGGAGTCCCTTATCAGTTGGAGGTTCCACCTAATGGAACGACCTTCCACCCCACACGTTTGATCCTCATGGACAACGTAGGGAAGGGCTGTGCGCACACGGTCTGCCATGACCTTAGCTAGTATCTTATAATCTACGCACAGCATGGTCAACGGCCGCCAGTTGCTAAGGTCGGCGGTGTCTCCCTTCTTGTAGAGGAGGGACAACACGCCTACAGCCATTGACCTGCCCGGGACTCCAGTCTCGAGAACGGCCGTCAGGACTTCTAGGACCACCGGTCCAAGCATACCCCAAAACTTGAGGTAAAACTCAGCTGGCAGCCCATCCATCCCAGGCACCTTCCCTTTCCCCATCCTCTTGAGGGCGCTCTCCACCTCCTCTAGTGTTATCGGGGCATCCATCGCCTTTCTAATGTCCTCCGGCACACGCCGGGACAAGTGTTCTAGGAACACGGTACCCTGTTCTTCTTCTACTACCCTCTCCTGGAAAAAACCCCGGAAATGGTCAGTTGCCACCCTGACCATCTGCTCCGGCTCCCTAACTACCCTACCCTGTCCATCCCTCACCCCATAAAAAACCTGTCTTACCTGCTTTTCCCTAACTGATTTAAAAAACCCTGCAGAGCAGGTCTCATTTTGCTCTATAAACCCAGAAAGTGCACGCTGCAGGAAGGCACGGGCCTTCCGCTCATGCACCTCCCTGAGTTGAGCCTTGAGGCTTGTAGCACGCTCAACGTCCATCGCAGCACCGAGGTTGCCTGCCTCGTACTCGAGATCGAGTAAACGTTGGAGCTGCTCCACCTCCCTTCTCTCCTCTTTCCCCTTCCTCTTACAAAAACCAATAATAAATACCCTAATTCTTACCTTAACTACCTCCCACCATTCCAAAACTCCTCCGCACATAGGCCGGAGACCCTCAAGCCCCCCGAAAAAAAACAGAGAAAGTATTGACAAAAGCCCGCTCCTCCAGGATGTCCCGGTCGAGCTTCCAGTACCCCCTACCGAAAAGGCAGACAGGCGCCTTGACCCGAAGTAGGACCCCGTCGTGATCTGAGAAAAACACAGGCAGCAGACGCCCAGACAAAAGCCCCAAGGATTTGGGTAGAAATACATAGTCCAGCCTCCGCACGACCCCCCGGGAGTTACGCCACGTGGGACCCGCCAGCGCCGGAGTAGTGTTAAGGCCCCCATCCACCAAACCATGGCTTGCCATAAGTCCGGTGATGGCCCCTACACTACCATCTCCCACCCCACCTAAATCTACATTAAAATCCCCTCCCACTACCAAAACTCTGTTTGTGGCACACAGAGGTGCCAGCCTCTCTACCATCTCCCTTCTCTCTGGCACCGTCTGTGGCCCGTATACCCCTATAATCCTAAGTCTAAAATCCCCTAACGCTATGTCCACCCCCAAAACCCTCCCCTGCATAGCAACGTACGTGCCCTCTACCCTCACCTCCCGTGTCCCAAACAAAATCCCAACTCCTGATGAGTGGACACCCCCCACACTCCACACAGACTTCCCTTTTACCCACTCTTTTTTAAACTGCTCTACGTCCCCCCCATCCCTTAAATGTACCTCCTGCAGAAAACAAAAAGTAAAACATATGTTTGATAAACAACTAAAAACAGCAGTTCTTTTTACAGTGTCCCTTAAACCCCGAACATTCATAGTCATTATTTTAATCTCCGCCATGGTTGTATATTTAAAAACAAAAAGTCAACCAGGTGCAGGGTTCAAGTACTCACTCCGGGTAAAGGTCCTCGTCGAAATTGGTCGCTGGACCAGCAGCCTCCGATGCCCCCCCAACTTTCCCACCTCCCATCCCGCCCCCTGAGAACCCCAAGATGCAGATAAGGGGTTGGGGATGGGGGTCCCGGCGTCCCAGAAATAGCCCAGACACCCCACCCCCATCTGGCAAAACCAGCCTGAGCCGGAGAGATGGAACCCGTGAGGACATGGGAGACACCCCGGTGCTACTGACCATCTCCCGAACCCCTCTTACATCCATGGACGAGGTCTCGTGACCCCTTTCCTCTGAGGCCTCCCCATCTACTGCATCCCCCCTCTGAGAACCCCAAGACGCAGGTAAGGGGTTGGGGATGGGGGGTCCCGGCGTCCCAGAACTAGCCTGAGACACCCCATCTCCATCGGTCACACACCGCTCAGAGGCCACCACATCTACGTCCATCAGGATTAGTGGGAGAGATGATACCTGCAGTGACTGGGGAGCCACCTCTGTGGTACTGTCCCCAATCGCTCTCACGCTCCCACCCCTCCCCTCCCCTCCCAGCCCACTCTGGCCCTCTCCCAGCTCGGAGGAAATCTTCTTCTTCTTTTTCTTCCTCCGGGTCTCACCAGAGTCCACAAACAGCCCTGACTCCTGCAGAGTCTGCTTGTCTGTGGAGGCGTCCTCTTCATTTTTGGAGTGGCAGGTAAGGGAGAGATGGACCCCCATTCCGCCGTCTCCGTTTGGGGGACATTGATCCCCTCCACCATCTCCCTCATTTCCCCCACTAGGGCCCCGAATGCCTCTTCATCAATATACACCTCGTCGAGAGATGAGCCCAACACTCCCGTTGCTCCTCCAACCTCTCCCTGCAGCCTACTGATGGATTGAGTACCCGTTGACATCTGGGTCTCCGGGACCACCTCCAACTCTACCAAGGCCCTCTCCTCCAAAGCGACTTTGCTCCCGACCTTTGGAGCGGTCAAGGACCTGGCTTGCTTCTCAAGTTCCCCACTCACCATCTTTCTTGCTGCCTCTTCTGGGATGTGACCTAGGTACCCTTCTCCTGGCCTCCCCTTTTCCTCCGCGCCTTTTCTTCCGTCCATTCTTCCCCCAGCAGCCGCTGCCGCATATGTTTGTTGCCTCACCGGGCACTCGCGAAACAGGTGCTGTTTACTGCCACATCCGTGACACTCTTTTGGGGCCGTACAATTTTTGGTCTCATGTTCCTCCGACATGCAAAGCCTGCATCTTACCAGCCCACATGAGGCTGTTCCATGCCCGTACTCCCTGCATTTCCTGCAGAAAGGTGGCTGACGTGCATAGAAAAGCATGCCTCTATCCGTCCCTACTGTAAAGACCGCAGGGGGATGCACAAAACCCTCAAACCCACACGGATCTTCCCTTAGGAGCACCTGGAACTGGCGGCGGCCATTCCAGAAGCCTAGCGAGTCCTTAACGTACCTGGCTCCCGATGTTACATCGCAGTAGCGATCCAAAAAGGCCGCCACCGTCATATCCGTCACGTGTGGGTTATACATATGTACGTTAACCGTTCTGAAATTCCTTCTTGCGAGGCTCACGATGTTGAAAAAGGACAAAGGTCTTTCCCCCTTTGCCTCCTTTACCTTCTCCATTACTCCATCACTCTTACTTTCAGTGTAGAAAGTTACAGCCAAAAGGCCGAGAAGCGATAACCCACAAATGGAACCCTGCAACCGCCGGGCCCCCGGGGTCTCAACAGACCTCGGCGGGTTGGCAAAAGCCGGCGGTTCCTTCCTCCCTCCCTCAGTCACTCACTCAGTCACTCACTCAGTCACTCAGGTGTTTTTTGGAAAAAGTCGCTAATGTGTCTTTAAGTCACTATCCTGGCCCACCTCTGTCTGTCTGTCGGTCGGTCAATTTCTCTTGAAACAAGATAGCGGGCTCTGCAAGAAGCAAAGCCCCTCCAAAAATACGTTGAACTCGTAAGTGTTCCTCTCCACGGAAGTCTTTAGTAAAAGGCGAAAGGCTTGTGCGTAATGAAGAGAAACCAGAATCGTGTGGAAGTCAGAGGCGGGGGCCCGAGACACACTCTGTGCACTCTAGGCCGGGTACCCGCGGGTGCTCCCGGAACCCACTCTTCCAAGTTTTCGAGGGCTGCTGTGGATAAAAAGAACGACACAGAGACACAGAGGCACACACAGAGGCACAGACAGAGAGAGAAACACACACACACACACACACACACACACACACACACACACACACACACACACACACACACACACACACACAATCCTGGCCCAATTTTTTTTTTTTTTTTTTTTTTTTTTTAACAAAAATGGCGGGAAACGGGGGACCACATTGAAGAGCGCTTCGCCTTTCTTCAGTTTGAATGTTTCTTTCCTTCTTCTGCTAGCTAGCTAGCTAGCTTTTCTTCTGCTAGCTAGCTAGCTGTTTACATAGCTTTGCGAATGAGCATTTTTCCTTGACAACGGGAGAAAAGTGTTGCACCGTTCCCGGAGGTACTGCAATACCGGGTCGATGCGTGGAGCGGACGGAGCAAGCCCCATTTCCGACTCCCTGTTCGAAAAATCCATTTAATATGTAGTCCCCCGATGGGGGACGTATCAGATATTAAACTGATAAGAACAGATTTTTTTTTTTTTTTTTTTTTTTTGAAAAAATAATTTATTTCGATCCATACCATTCATTCTTTACAAAATCAATTCTCATTCATTCTTCAATTCATCCTATTTTCTTTAACAAACACAAACCCCAAACAAAAAACCTCAGGGGAGCATCTTCCCTCCCCTTCATCCTACAAACTACTTTTCCCTATCTCCCTTCCCTAATCTATCCCCTTACTCAATCTAACACCCCCAGCCCTAAACCCCCTTCCATCTCTCCCGTGCATGCGTGTTTCCCCCACTTCCTCTCCTCCCTCTTCATCCTCCCTCTCAAATCTCCTTCCACCCTCCTCACTATTCCTTCCACCCCCCAATCTCTCCCTGTCTTGACAAAGTTCTGCCTGGCTTCCCAAAGCCCCTGTTTAAAGAGACTTATGAGAAGCCAAAGGAGAAACCTATCCCTATCCGTACCTCTCGCTTTCCCTACACCTCTCTCTAACCTTGCCCACGTTAACACAAAATCACCTCTTACCAATCCCAACAACACCCGTGCCCTAGCCCATACTACTCCGGCAAAGGCACAGTCCCAAAAAGCATGACGCACAGTCTCCTCCCTGCCACAAGTGGATCTTGGACAGGTGGGGGATCGCGCCAAGCTATGCCGGTACATGGTGGACCGTACCGGCAAACACTTGTGGAGGCTCAACCAATTCAGGTCCTTGAGCCTGTTGTCCAGGCCCCGCGCCTGCACTCCCTCCCAGACCACCGACGAGATGCCCGCTACAGGCGCAGGACTCCCTGCCTGCCTGACCTCTTCGTACAGGTGCCTGTGGTCTAAACCTACTCGGGCAACTTCAACCTCGGGGTGCGCACGCAGCCACTTGGCCGCATGGCCAAAGTGCCACGGCAGCTGTTCCGCCCGAGGACCCGTGTTAGACCACACCATAACGCTTCTCGCCTGATACGAGAAAAACACCCGCAGGAGGTATCCGGACGGGTGTATTACTGGATGAGCAAGCTCCGTCAACAAGAACGAAACAAAAATTGCGTCCAGCTTGAGGGGGAAATGTGGTATCCCCCTACCTCCCTCCCCGATGGGACAGAGCATGCGAGCCCTGGCGACCCACTCGTACCTGCCACCCCACATGAACTGAAACACGAGCCTCACTAGAGGCCTCCTCAGACAAGCAGGCAATGGGTAGATGTACGCCAAGTACAAAAGAGATGGCAATACATCCACCTTTAGGACCAGGACCTTACCTATAAAAGACAAAGACCTAGCCTTCCACATTGCCAGCTTCCTCTGTACCACTGCGATACCCATGTTCCAGTTCAGCGTCGCTGAGCCAGAGGTCTCAAAATGGACCCCGAGAATCCTCAGGGCCCCCTCACAGAGAGATAACCCCCCGGGCACATCCGTCCTACCGCGCCATCTTCCGAAAAACTTAACGGAAGACTTTGCGTGATTCAGAACCGCCCCCGACGCTTGGGTGAAATCCCCAATGATGGCAAGGGACCTTGTCAGGCACGAGTCCTTGCATAAGCAGCAAGGAAGTGTCATCGGCGTACTGCGTCATCTTAACACGCAGCCCACCGCTCCCAGGGATCAACAAGCCCTCCACCCCTGTGTCTGCCCTAATGGCAGCCCCCAGAGGCTCCATGTACAGAACGAAGAGGAGGGCCGAGAGCGGGCATCCCTGCCTGACCCCAGACGAGAGGTCAAAAACGTCACCTAAGTGACTATTTACACTAACTCGACACCCCGCTCCGACATATAATGTACGGATCCATCCTATAAACTTCTCCCCAAATCCTAATCTACCTAAGACCCTGAATAGAAAGGATCTATTCACGCGATCAAAGGCTTTCGCCTGATCTAGCGCTGCTACCATTAAAGGCAGCCCTCTATCTTCAACCCAGGCGATGGAGTCCCTGATCAACTGTAGGTTCCATCTTATTGAGCGGCCCTCTACCCCGCACGTCTGATCCTCATGGACGACGTAGGGAAGGGCTGTGCGCAACCGATCCGCTAGGACCTTTGCAAGTAACTTGTAGTCTACACACAGCATGGTCAGTGGCCGCCAGTTTCCAAGGTCTGTGGCGTCCCCCTTCTTGTAAAGAAGTGACAGAACACCGACGGCCATTGATCCCCCGGGACCCCCGTCTCAAGGATGGCCTTCAAGACTTCGAGGACCACTGGACCAAGTATACCCCAAAACTTGAGGTAAAACTCAGCCGGCAGCCCATCCATCCCAGGCACCTTCCCTTTACCCATCCTCCTAAGAGCGCTCTCAACCTCTTCAAGTGAGATCTGGGCCTCCATCACGTCTCTAATGTCCTCTGGCAATCGCCGGGACAAGTGTTCTAAAAACACATTTCCCTGCTCTACATCTATTTCCCTTTCCTTAAATAAACCTCGGAAATGATCAGTTGTCACCCTGACCATCTCCTCTGGTTTACTTACTACACTACCATCTTCCTCTCTAACGCCATGCATTACCTTTCTACTCTGCCTGGCCCTAACCGACTTAAAGAACATAGCGGAACAAGTCTCATTATGTTCTAGAAAGCCACTATGCGCACGCTCCAGGAAAGCTCGAGCCTTCTGCTCCTGCAGCTCCCTGAGCTGCGCCTTTAGGGCTGAGAATCTCTCCCAGTCAATCGACCCGCCGAGGTTGCCTGCCTCGTACTCGAGTTCAATTAACCTTTGGATACGATCCACCTCCCTCCTTTCCTCCCTTTTTTTCCTCTTACAATAACCTATTATAAAGGCCCTAATCCTTACCTTAACTAAATCCCACCACTCTAAAACCCCCTCACACATGGACCGGAGGCCCTCAAGCTTCCGAAAGAAACCAAAAAAGGCGTCAACGAAAACCTGCTCCTCCAGCACATCCCGATCTAACCTCCAGTACCCCCTACCGAAGAGGCAGACTGGCGACCCCACCTGCAGGAACACCCCGTCGTGGTCCGAAAAGAAAGCAGGCAACAGCCGCCCAGACAACTGACCCAAAGACCTGGATACAAAAATATAGTCGAGCCTCCGCGCAACCCCCCTGGAGTTGCGCCATGTAGGACCGGCCATTGTCGGAGTAGTGTGCAGGCCGCTATCAACCAGACCATGGCAAGCCATTAGCCCGGTGATAGCGCCTGCACTGCTATCCCCCCCTATCCCTAAGTCTATATTGAAATCACCTCCTATCACCAAGTGCCTATTTGTAACACACAGGGGCGCCAGACAGTCCACCATCTCCCTCCTGTCTGCCGCCACCTGTGGTCCATACACCCCAAATAACCTATATCTAATATCCCTATATGTGATATCTACACCCAAAACTCTCCCCTGTACTACAACAAAAGTGCTCTCTACAACAACCTCTCTATTTCCAAACAAAATCCCTACTCCCGTTGAGTGCACCCCTCCTATGCCCCAAACTGATTCCCCCTTATCCCACTCCCTCCTAAACCTCACAACATCCCCTCCATCCCTCAGGTGAACCTCCTGTAAAAAACAAACATCAAAACCCACTCCTTCTAAAAAACTAAAAACCGCCCTCCTTTTAACAAAATCCCTTAATCCCCTTACATTTAAACTAAACAATTTAACAGAAATATTCATTATTAATTAAATAAAACTCTAAACAAACCTCAACAAATAAACCCAAAACAAAAACAAAACAGGAGGCTCACCCGATGCTCCCCTGGTCCATCTCGTCCGACAGGGATCAATTTGCTCCATCTCTCCAATGAAGAATACAGGTCCTCCCCTGGTTCCCCCACCCTCCCGCATGCCCCAGGCCAGAGACCATCTCCTGTTTCCCCCCTCCGCCCTGAGCCACCTCCCAAACCCTCATCTCCCTGATTAGGAGGAAAGAGGTTAGGAAACCCTGGGCCCCCTCCCCCTGGGACCCACCCCCCCCCCCCCAAAACCCTCCCTCCATCCTCCAGGTAGAATAGAGTGGAGTCCATGCCCCCTTCCATCTCCACCATCTCCAGATGAGTCCTCATCCCCCCCTAGGACTGGGGGTTCCTCCCCCCCCCTTCCCCAGCCCCCATCACCACGTCTCCGCCCCGCCATCCCACCATTTTCTCTCCCTCCCCTCCTCTTTCTTTCCATTCCTTCACTCCTTCCGCTTTTCCTCCTTCTTTTTCTTCCCTCTGAGGGGCCCTGTTCAGGTTCCTCCTCTTCTTCCCCCATGACGGTCCCCCCAGCTGCACCGGATGTGTGAGGTCCATTCCCGCCACAGGTGTGCCTTTGCCCACCCGTGGCACGCCTTGGGTTCGTCACAATCCTTCGCCTCGTGCTTCAGATCCACAAATTCTGCACTTCTTTGTGCTCCACCCCATCGAGGCGATCCCAGCTCCTCCATGACCATAGGCCATACAGCGCCTGCAGAACGGGGGCTGACGTGCATAGTACAACGTCCCCCTGTCAGCCCCCAGGGAGAACATTGCGGGAGGATGGAGGTAGCCATCCAGTCCGTTTGGGTCCTCCCTGAGCAGTGCCTGGAACCCTCTCCTCCCGTTCCAGAAGCCCAGGGAGTCCCTTTGGAGCCTTCCTGAGGATACCTTGTCCATATATCTCTCCAGATATGCTCTCACATCTTCGTCTGACACGTGTGGATTATACATATTTACTGTGACCAGCCTGAAATTGGTTTTTCCCAGGCTGGTCACTTCGTAATGGCACATCGGCCTTTCATTCCCCAACTCTCTCGCCATCTTCAAAATCTTGTTATGCTTCTCCTCTTTGTGAAAAGTAACATCAAAAGCCACCTCCATTGGATTTCCTTAGAGGCACATAACATCCTTGACTTCCAGATCCAGAATCCCAATCAAAATAGTTCTGCCAATGGTTTCCCTCCCAAATGGCTCAGTCTCCTTACTCTTCCAGGCAAAACGTACAGTATTGGCAATTCCAATCCCCGGCATCTTCTTCTTTGAAAAAAGCCTCTTCCATCGTGTTTTGGAGACACTCACCTCTGGAATCTTTTTCCTCAGCACAGCTCCAAAAGTATCTCTCGGCATTCGAACTTCTTCAATGGAAAAGACACGCTGACAAAATTTTCAAAACCAATAAGAAAAAACAAATTTTTCCACTCACCAGTATGTTTATCGCTCTCCTATCTCCGACCTTCTGACTCAGCGGGCTTTGGGGCACCTGGGTACCAAGCTTGATCTGAGCCAAAAGGCCGAGAAGCGATAACCCACAAATGGAACCCTGCAACCGCCGGGCCCCCGGGGGTCTCAACAGACCTCGGCGGGTTGGCAAAAGCCGGCGGTTCCTTCCTCCCTCCCTCCCTCCCTCAGTCACTCACTCACTCACTCACGTGTTTTTTGGAAAAAGTCGCTAATGTGTCCTTAAGTCACTGTCCTGGCCCACCTCTGTCTGTCTGTCTGTCGGTCGGTCAATTTCTCTTGAAACAAGATAGCGGGCTCTGTAAGAAGCAAAGCCCCTCCAAAAATACGTTGAACTCGTAAGTGTTCCTCTCCACGGAAGTCTTTAGTAAAAGGCGAAAGGCTTGTGCGTAATGAAGAGAAACCAGAATCGTGTGGAAGTCAGAGGCGGGGGCCCGAGACACACTCTGTGCACTCTAGGCCGGGTACCCGCGGGTGCTCCCGGAACCCACTCTTCCAAGTTTTCGAGGGCTGCTGTGGATAAAAAGAACGACACAGAGACACAGAGGCACACACAGAGGCACAGACAGAGAGAGAGAGAAACACACACACACACACACACACACACACACACACACACACACACACACACACACACACACACACACAACACACACACACACACACACACACACACACACACACACACACACACACAATCCTGGCCCAATTTTTTTTTTTTTTTTTTTTTTTAACAAAAATGGCGGGAAACGGGGGACCACATTGAAGAGCGCTTCGCCTTTCTTCAGTTTGAATGTTTCTTTCTTCTTCTTCTGCTAGCTAGCTAGCTTTCTAGCTAGCTTTTCTTCTGTTTAGCTAGCTAGCTGTTTAATGAGCATTTTCCTTGACAACGGCAGAAAAGTGTTGCACCGTTCCCGGAGGTACTGCAATACCGGGTCGATGCGTGGAGCGGACGGAGCAAGCCCCATTTCCGACTCCCTGTTCGAAAAATCCATTTAATATGTAGTCCCCCGATGGGGGACGTATCAGATATTAAACTGATAAGAACAGATTTTTTTTTTCTTTTGGAAAAGTTTTATTGACACAATTCCTTTAAAAAACAGCTCATACATTTTTTACATCATTTACACACATAAAAACGGCAACAAAGCATAAAACACAGCATTTGACAATTACATTTAAATTTGTTAAAGTACATGTTGTTAAAATCAATGAAAACAACCATGAATAAAAGTACTTTCTTTGTAAAAACATCAAATCTGTAAAAGCCATTTAAAATGTGTGCTGATGATCTAACAAAGGTAAAACATTTTTAAGACGTTAGAAACATGTTAAAAAGTCACTTTGTTAAAAGGCTGTCTTCAATCGCTTGTACAGGAGCGGGGTGAGTCCTTATCAAACTCGCCTCATCCTGCTCTCCCGAATAGACCATCGTCCCGTCCTTCGGGGCCCAGAGGAGATCCCTCCCCTAGGCGCATCGCCCTAGGCGCCGCAGCGCTGTCAGGCCGTGGCCGCCGGGACCTAGGGTGTTGTGGGGGACCCTTCGCCTGGGGTCGAGGCCCCCTTCCGTTCGTACCACCCCAGGGCTTCCGTGGCTACCATGGCCACTGCCTGGGGGGTGGTCTCTACGCTTTTGGCTACCAGCAGGTTACGGGAGGACCACAGTGCTTCCTTCAGGCACGTGAGGGTGGGCCAGAGCTTGGTGAAGGCCTTCGGTGGAATGGGCCTTCGGCCCACCCCGTACAGCACGAGCTGAGGTGTTAGGTCCTCCCCTGCTGGTAGACACGATGTGATCAGGGGGCCTGCTTCCTTCCACAGGTCCCTGGCGGCTCTGCACTCCCAGAGCATGTGCCTCACCGACTCATCTTGGCCGCAGCCCGGTCGGGGGCACGCGGATGTCCTCGCCATGCCCCGTGAGTGCATAACGGCCCTGACCGGGAGGATCTCGTGGGCGACCATCCAGGACAGGTCCCGATGCCGATTCAGGAGTGCAGGATGGGCCACGTTGCGCCAGACCGTTGTGGGCTCGCCTATAGCGAGCCCGCGCACTGGACACACTGGTTCCCGTTCCTGCACAAGAGAGAGAAGAGAGCGGTGTTTAGTTAAAACCGTGACTGCTTCCTTTTCCAGTTTGAAATGTCTTAAAAATTTCTGGAGCTGGACGTAGTGGGTGGGGAGCAGGAAAGAGACTGGGGCTCGCAGGTCGACTGGGATCAGCCTCAGAGTCCTGAGGTAAGATCCCAGCCAGAACCGTGCGAGGGCCTGTGTCTTGTTATTGACCGGGGAGGTGGCCAGAGTCAGATGTAACGCTGTGTAGCGGCTGCCCAGGAACAAGTAGAGGTCAGGCAAGCCTTTCCCCCTTGGACCTGGGCCTCTTGACCACCTCCCTCCTCAGCCTCTCCCACTTGCTTCCCCACAGAAAGTAGAACAGCATCCGCTCCAGGGCTAAAATACTCCTTCGGGGGGGATAAAAACAGAACTGATTAATAAAAGCACAGGTAAAATCACAGCTTTTATGATTAAAACCTTGCCCTCAAAAGTCAGCTGTCGTAGTCCCCAAAAACCCAGTCTCTGTCTTACTGTCCCCAGGATCCCACTCCAGTTCCCACTCCCTCCTCCCTCCTGGTCAAACTTTACCCCCAGTACCCTTATGTCCGTCAGTTTAACTGTCAAAGGTAGTCTGGTCAAGTCTGGGTCTGCCCACGGTCCGAAGAATTGGGCCTCTGTCTTGTCTCTGTTCAGTCTCGCCCCAGAGGCTCGTCCGTACCAGTCAGTCCTGTCCAGAGTCCTGTCGACGGATAAAAGGTCAGTGCATAAAATGTTGACGTCGTCCATGTAAAATACGCACTTGGCGGTCATCCCCCCACTCCCCGGGATACCCACCCCACTGATCCGTTGGTCCCTTCTCAAGACCTGTGCCAGTGGTTCAATGCAGGCCACGAACAGAAGAGGAGATAAAGGACAGCCCTGACGGACGCCGCAGTGTACTCCCACTGCTTTTGATAAATGCCCGTTTACAAGAATTTTGCTGGTGATGTCCCCGTACAGCAGTCCCACCCAAGCTAAGAACCTGTCCGGGAAACCCATTTTTTGCAGTACCTTAAAGAGGTACTGGTGCGAGACCCGATCAAAGGCTTTTTCAAAATCTAAATTTAGGACTACAAGCCGCATATTTCTGTCTCTCGCATAACAGATGGCATCTCGGATCAGTATCAGGCTGTCCGTGATCTTCCTTCCGGGCACGGCACAGGTTTGGTCCGGGTGGATCACCTCCCCTAAAACAGAAGACATTCTGAGTGTTAAAACTTTGGTAAAAAGTTTACAATCAAAATTTAAAAGGGTAATCGGTCTCCAGTTTTTCAAGTCAGTCCTGTCGTTTTTCTTATATAAAAGAGTCACGATCCCCACTCTAAAACTGTCGGGTAGTCTGTCGAGGTGTTCGAAGTCAGTAAAAACAGTCAGAAGTTCGTCGGCTAAAACATCCCAAAAGGTCAGATAAAACTCCAAAGGGAGGCCGTCCTCCCCCGGTGATTTACCCCTCTTAAAACGTTTCAGTCCTTGGTCGATTTCTGTCCTCGTCAGGTCTTTTTTCAGGTCGTCCGTGTTGGGTAAGGTCTTGTCAAGATACGTTAAAAGGTCCCCCATTGTTCCCTCGCACACATCTTTTTCCCCAAACAGTTCCCCATAAAAGTCCTCGACCACTTCCTTTATTCCCTCTGTGTCTGTTTTTAAAACCCCGTCCTTGTTTTTCAAGCCTGTCATTGTCCTACCCTGGCTAACTATTTTCTTAAAAAAGTACCTAGTGCACTTCTCCCCCTCTTCTAATTCCCTTTCCTTACTTCTTAAAATAACCCCCTTACTTCTCTGTTCTGCTAAAAGTACCATTTCGTAATTATCGTATTTCGCCGTCCTAACGTAGTCTTCACTAGCCAGCTAGCTAACGTCCACTGATTAGCTGCACTGGAGAAACTATTACTGAACGACTTGATTAGTTTAGTGTTAGCTAGCTACATAGCTGTCTTTGCTGTCTTCGTATCATCGTATCCAAGATAATTGTGTTGTCTAGGTCTAGAGTGTGTAGTCTTAGAGTGATTATCTTAATTTACCGAGGTTAGCTAGCCAGCTATTTGTCGTCCTTAACGTAGGTGACTCTGCTAGCTAGCCAACAGCTAGTCAACGCTAGCCAACGTCTTCTGTATAGAACTCAACTACCCGGTCGCAGTCACAGGTAGTATCACATTTTCACTTCATTTCATTACAGTACAACGGTTTGATTTGTTTGATCGTAGCTAGCTACTTAGCTAGCTACATAGCCGTCTTTGTATCAAAGATAATTGTGTAGTCTAGAGCAATTTTCTAGGTTCGCTAGCCATCTATTGTCGTTCTTTTAACGCAACGTAACGTAAACAACACTGCTAGCTAGCCTGCTAACCCCCGAATAGCAACACTGCAGAAACTATTACACTCAACGGAACGACTTGATTAGTGTAGTGTCAACAACGCACCCACTGCCAGCTGGCCTACTTCAGCAGTACTGTATCATTTTAATAATTTTAGTCAATAAGATTCTTGCTACGTAGCTTAACTTTCTGAACATTCGAGACGTGTAGTCCACTTGTCATTCCAATCTCCTTTGCATTAGCGTAGCCTCTTCTGTAGCCTGTCAACTATGTGTCTGTTTATCCCTGTTCTCTCCTCTCTGCACAGACCATACAAACGCTCCTCACCGCGTGGCCGCGGCCACCCTACTCTGGTGGTCCCAGCGCGCACGACCCACGTGGAGTTCCAGGTCTCCGGTAGCCTCTGGAACTGCCAATCTGCGGTCAACAAGGCAGAGTTCATCTCAGCCTATGCCTCCCCTCCAGTCCCTCGACTTCTTGGCACTGACGGAAACATGGATCACCACAGACAACACTGCTACTCCTACTGCTCTCTCTTCGTCCGCCCACGTGTTCTCGCACACCCCGAGAGCGTCTGGTCAGCGGGGTGGTGGCACCGGGATCCTCATCTCTCCCAAGTGGTCATTCTCTCTTTCTCCCCTTACCCATCTGTCTATCGCCTCCTTTGAATTCCATGCTGTCACAGTTACTAGCCCTTTCAAGCTTAACATCCTTATCATTTATCGCCCTCCAGGTTCCCTCGGAGAGTTCATCAATGAGCTTGATGCCTTGATAAGCTCCTTTCCTGAGGACGGCTCACCTCTCACAGTTCTGGGCGACTTTAACCTCCCCACGTCTACCTTTGACTCTTTCCTCTCTGCCTCCTTCTTTCCACTCCTCTCCTCTTTTGACCTCACCCTCTCACCTTCCCCCCTACTCACAAGGCAGGCAATACGCTCGACCTCATCTTTACTAGATGCTGTTCTTCCACTAACCTCATTGCAACTCCCCTCCAAGTCTCCGACCACTGCCTTGTATCCTTTTCCCTCTCGCTCTCATCCAACACCTCCCACACTGCCCCTACTCGGATGGTATCGCGCCGTCCCAACCTTCGCTCTCTCTCCCCCGCCACTCTCTCCTCTTCCATCCTATCATCTCTTCCCTCCGCTCAAACCTTCTCCCACCTATCTCCTGATTCTGCCTCCTCAACCCTCCTCTCCTCCCTCTCTGCATCCCTTGACTCTCTATGTCCCCTATCCTCCAGGCCGGCTCGGTCCTCCCTCCCCGCTCCGTGGCTCGATGACTCATTGCGAGCTCACAGAACAGGGCTCCGGGCAGCCGAGCGGAAATGGAGGAAAACTCGCCTCCCTGCGGACCTGGCATCCTTTCACTCCCTCCTCTCTACATTTTCCTCCTCTGTCTCTGCTGCTAAAGCCACTTTCTACCACGCTAAATTCCAAGCATCTGCCTCTAACCCTAGGAAGCTCTTTGCCACCTTCTCCTCCCTCCTGAATCCTCCGCCCCCTCCCCCCCCTCCTCCCTCTCTGCAGATGACTTCATCAACCATTTTGAAAAGAAGGTCGACGACATCCGATCCTCGTTTGCTAAGTCAAACGACACCGCTGGTTCTGCTCACACTGCCCTACCCTGTGCTCTGACCTCTTTCTCCCCTCTCTCTCCAGATGAAATCTCGCGTCTTGTGACGGCCGGCCGCCCAACAACCTGCCCGCTTGACCCTATCCCCTCCTCTCTTCTCCAGACCATTTCCGGAGACCTTCTCCCTTACCTCACCTCGCTCATCAACTCATCCCTGACCATTGGCTACGTCCCTTCCGTCTTCAAGAGAGCGAGAGTTGCACCCCTTCTGAAAAAACCTACACTCGATCCCTCCGATGTCAACAATTACAGACCAGTATCCCTTCTTTCTTTTCTCTCCAAAACTCTTGAACGTGCCGTCCTTGGCCAGCTCTCCCGCTATCTCTCTCTGAATGACCTTCTTGATCCAAATCAGTCAGGTTTCAAGACTAGTCATTCAACTGAGACTGCTCTCCTCTGTATCACGGAGGCGCTCCGCACTGCTAAAGCTAACTCTCTCTCCTCTGCTCTCATCCTTCTAGATCTATCGGCTGCCTTCGATACTGTGAACCATCAGATCCTCCTCTCCACCCTCTCCGAGTTGGGCATCTCCGGCGCGGCCCACGCTTGGATTGCGTCCTACCTGACAGGTCGCTCCTACCAGGTGGCGTGGCGAGAATCTGTCTCCTCACCACGCGCTCTCACCACTGGTGTCCCCCAGGGCTCTGTTCTTGGCCCTCTCCTATTCTCGCTATACACCAAGTCACTTGGCTCTGTCATAACCTCACATGGTCTCTCTTATCATTGCTATGCAGACGACACACAATTAATCTTCTCCTTTCCCCCTTCTGATGACCAGGTGGCGAATCGCATCTCTGCATGTCTGGCAGACATATCAGTGTGGATGACGGTTCACCACCTCAAGCTGAACCTCGGCAAGACGGAGCTGCTCTTCCTCCCGGGGAAGGACTGCCCGTTCCATGATCTCGCCATCACGGTTGACAACTCCATTGTGTCCTCCTCCCAGAGCGCCAAGAACCTTGGCGTGATCCTGGACAACAAACTGTCGTTCTCAACTAACATCAAGGCGGTGGCCCGTTCCTGTAGGTTCATGCTCTACAACATCCGCAGAGTACGACCCTGCCTCACACAGGAAGCGGCGCAGGTCCTAATCCAGGCACTTGTCATCTCCCGTCTGGATTACTGCAACTCGCTGTTGGCTGGGCTCCCTGCCTGTGCCATTAAACCCCTTCAACTCATCCAGAACGCCGCAGCCCGTCTGGTGTTCAACCTTCCCAAGTTCTCTCACGTCACCCCGCTCCTCCGTTCTCTCCACTGGCTTCCAGTTGAAGCTCGCATCCGCTACAAGACCATGGTGCTTGCCTACGGAGCTGTGAGGGGAACGGCACCTCAGTACCTCCAGGCTCTGATCAGGCCCTACACCCAAACAAGGGCACTGCGTTCATCCACCTCTGGCCTGCTCGCCTCCCTACCACTGAGGAAGTACAGCTCCCGCTCAGCCCAGTCAAAACTGTTCGCTGCCCTGGCCCCCCAATAGTGGAACAAACTCCCTCACGACGCCAGGACAGCGGAGTCAATCACCACCTTCCGGAGACACCTGAAACCCCACCTCTTTAAGGAATACCTAGGATAGGTTAAGTAATCCCTCTCACCCCACCCCCCCCCTAAGTTTTAGATGCACTATTGTTAAGTGACTGTCCCACTGGATGTCATAAGGTGAATGCACCAATTTGTAAGTCGCTCTGGATAAGAGCGTCTGCTAAATGACTTAAATGTAATGTAATGTAATGATTTCTTGGTTAAAATCAAAGCCCTGTTGGCGTAAGTTAAAATACCTTTCCAGTCGCTTTTGCAGTCCCACCATGCGTCTATCTTTTGCTTTGCTTTTTTCCTTTCCTATCTCTCTAAAGAAGGTCCTCGTCCTTCCCTTCACCATTTCCCACCACTGTGCTCGTGTGTCAAAAAAGTCCTGTAGCGTCTGCCACTGGCTGAACTGCTCTCTGTACTGGCTAACTACTCTATCATCTTCTAGCAGGGAGCAGTTCAATTTCCAGGGCCCTCTTCCCACAGTCACACCCGAGGTTAGTGAAAGGGTGCACGTCAGCATTACGTGATCTGAGAAGAAAGCAGGGGTTATTCTAGCATCAGTTGGGGGACAGTCCCGGGTAAACAGATAATCAATGCGAGAGGCTCTGGTGCCGTCACCACTGGTCCAGGTGAAGCCCTCCTCTCTTGGATGCAGGGTTTTAAAACAGTCAGTCAGCTTAAAATCCCTGCACAGCCCTTGCAATAAAACACTTGACCTGTCTACCTTAAAATCCTCTCCTGCCCCTCTCCTGTCTGCTCTACTTAAAACACAATTAAAATCCCCACCCACCACTAGAGGATCCCTCCCTAGCATGTGGGACTGCAGGTCCTCTAAAAGTGCGCACCGGTCATGTTTGTCATTAAAACCATATACGTTTAGCACGTTAAAATCCCTCCCCATAAAAGTACAATTGGCTAAAAGAGCACGCCCACCTACCACCACCGTGCTCCCCTTCACCACCACCTGTGGGGTCTTGATTAAAATGGCAACACCGTCGTTCTTGTTAAAATTTGAGCCACTCCAAAGGGAGGGCCCGTGCTGCCACTTATCCTCCCATTTGCTGTAAGAGGATAAAAAGGGTAGACCACACTCCTGTAATAAAAACACATCTGAGTTAAACCTTTCTAAAAAGGATAAAACCGACTGTGCTCTCATTTCTGTTTTTACGCTCCTTACATTTATTGTGGTGATTTTAAAAGCCATAAAAGGGGTGAGTAAAAACAGTGCTGAAAGAAAAGCATTTAACAGTTAAAAGGGGGTTATTTTTCTGGTGATTTCTCTCTCTCCCTCCGGGGTAAAGGGGGTGGAAGGGAGAGGAGGTTAAAACTGGGTTTAAAAGGAGACTTGATTGGGGGAGTTGGAGGGGAAGGTTCTAAATTCTTCCTCCCCCTGGGAGCTCTCCCATTCCACCTTTCCTTTTTCTCCTCGCCCTGTTCGGGGTCGGAGAGCTCCTCAGCATTTCTTTTACGTGGGGGGAGGTGTTCCTCCAGAATCTCCCCCCCTTCTCCCATGTCTCCCGACTCTGTCTCCCTGGTGCTTTCCGACACCGTCCCTATAATGTCTGACCCACTTGGGGAGCTTTCGCTAAAGATCTCTCCAGAGCCGTCTTTCTCGGCCCTTTCTCCTTCAGGGTTCACATTAGTCTGGGGCAGGGGGGTTGGGGTGGGGAGGGTTTTGTCCTCTCCTCCCACTACTTCCACCACTGCTCCTTCCGCGCCCTCCACTACAGCCACCGGCTCCACCACTGTCTCCTCCACCACCACTACCGGCTCCACCACTACCTCCTCCTCCACCACCACTACCGGCTCCACCACCACCCTCCTCCACTACCACCTCGGCAACTGCCGCTCCGGCCCTCCGGCGCTCAGAAGCCCGGTCCGCGGCCGCCCACTCCCTCCTTCCGAACTTGGCCCTGTTGGCCCAGGAGGAGGGGCAGTCGCGGATGAGGTGGGACCGCTCGCCACAGAGGTTGCACGACCTTCCATTCGTGCATTCCTCGTAGCGGTGGCCCACCTCCCGGCACTTCATGCAGACCACCTTCTGACAGGCGTCTGCCAGGTGGCCATGTTCACCACACTTACGGCACAGCTTGGGCTGGTCCTGGTAGTGAACATGGCCCCTGTTTTCTCCGAGGACTATGGTGGATGGGATGGCTTTCAACCCACCATAGCCCCCAGGGTCCTCCCTTTGCTGGACAGTGACCCTCCAGGCCCCTGTCCAGATCCCATCGAGGTCTTTAACCTGGATCAGGGGCCCCTTTACGTTGCAGTACCTGTCCAGCCATACTGCAACGTCCTCCGGCTGTACGGTTTCGTTGTACATACGGACAATAACGGTTTTGATGCTATTGTCCGTCAGCTTGGTCACCTCGAACATTGCTGTGAGGGACCCCTGGGTGTTCAGGGAGTTCTGGAGTTTCCCCAGAACTCCCTCAGGAAGCTGGCGTTGGCAAAACTGACATCGAAGCCCTTCCTATAGGGGAGGGCTAGGATGCAGTTTACCTGCGCGGGGTGGAAACCGAGTTCTTTCTGGAGGAATTTTCTGGAGAAATCCAACCGGGATAACTCCATTATTTTCCCTCCCCTCTCCTTTAAAAGGAGGCGCACTGCATGGTGCCTCCTCATGCCAGCCTGTGCTGCTGACATGATGGAGGCCCACTCCCTTTACAACCCAACACCAGTGAAAAGGGGGGGAGGGGAAGGGCAAAAAGGGGGAGGGGGTTGGGGGGGGAGGGGTTGGGAAGGGAGTGAGGGAAGGGTGAATTGGGGGAGGGAGGTGGGGGAAGGGAGGTGGGGTTGGGGGAAGGGGAAAAAAAAAAAAAAAAAAAAAAAAAAAAAAGGGGGGAAATGTAGGACAAACCGAGGGAGCTTTTAGGCTAAGCTAAACAGGGCCTACCAGCACCCCGGAACACACAACAAACTATCTTAAACTTATTAACAATGGGAAAGGACACAAAGGATTAGGCAGGACACAAGGAGGAGACAAGGGTAAATGACACTAAACACAGGCCTGGAGGCTAGCAGGCCACACCAGCCGGACAGACTAAGCTTACCAGCTGGCAGGCCCACAAGCCAAGAGGCCTCACAACAAAAAAGGACAGAGGTATGGGGATGACAAACGGAGACACACTAACCAGCGACACCTGCCAAAAGCTTGGGGGCAATTAAGCTAGCAAGCCTCACCAGTAGGCCAGGCTAAGCTAGCCAACTAGCAGGCCAGCCAGCAAAAAGTCCCCCAGTTGGCAAAAAAAAACAAGGCAGCCAAACAAAACAGACAAAAACACAGACAGACAGACAAACAAACAAAAACCCTGCCTCGCCTAAAGGGCCAAGAGGCTAGTCGACTAGCTAAAGCTAGCAGGCAACAAGCCAAAAGGCAACTCCGGCAAGCAGGCCACACGAAACTCAAAACAATAGGAAGAGCAAAAGGTGGGGGAGGGTAGGATACAAGGGGGAGGAGAGATGCAAAACAGGACAACAAGGGAAAAGACTACAATAAAATAAAATAAGAAAAGAAAAGACCAGAGGGCCTTTTAAACTCACCCTACAGGTGCTGGTGCACCTGTAGCCCTCCACCAAAACCACCACCTAACCCAGGACAAAAAGAAACAATGGTGAAACAATACAACAAAATGACAATAATTTTAAACAGAAATAAAAACCCAATTTTCCCTACGATCGCTTCTCCGATCAAGTGCAGCACTATCAAAGTAACTACACTTGATCTGAGCCAAAAGGCCGAGAAGCGATAACCCACAAATGGAACCCTGCAACCGCCGGGCCCCCGGGGGTCTCAACAGACCTCGGCGGGTTGGCAAAAGCCGGCGGTTCCTTCCTCCCTCCCTCAGTCACTCACTCACGTGTTTTTTGGAAAAAGTCGCTAATGTGTCCTTAAGTCACTGTCCTCACTGTCTGTCTGTCTGTCTGTCTGTCTGTCTGTCTGTCTGTCTGTCGGTCGGTCAATTTCTCTTGAAACAAGATAGCGGGCTCTGTAAGAAGCAAAGCCCCTCCAAAAATACGTTGAACTCGTAAGTGTTCCTCTCCACGGAAGTCTTTAGTAAAAGGCGAAAGGCTTGTGCGTAATGAAGAGAAACCAGAATCGTGTGGAAGTCAGAGGCGGGGGCCCGAGACACACTCTGTGCAGCACTCTAGGCCGGGTACCCGCGGGTGCTCCCGGAACCCACTCTTCCAAGTTTTCGAGGGCTGCTGTGGATAAAAAGAACGACACAGAGACACACACAGAGGCACAGACAGAGAGAGCACAGACACACACACACACACACACACCACACACACACACACACACACACACACAACACACTGGCCACAATTGGCCCAATTTTTTTTTTTTTTTTTTTTTTTAACAAAAATGGCGGGAAACGGGGGACCACATTGAAGAGCGCTTCGCCTTTCTTCAGTTTGAATGTTTCTTTCCTTCTTCTGCTAGCTAGCTAGCTAGCTTTTCTTCTGCTAGCTAGCTAGCTAGCTAGCTTTTCTTCTGCTAGCTAGCTAGCTGTTTACATAGCAATTTTCCTTGACAACGGCAGAAAAGTGTTGCACCGTTCCCGGAGGTACTGCAATACCGGGTCGATGCGTGGAGCGGACGGAGCAAGCCCCATTTCCGACTCCCTGTTCGAAAAATCCATTTAATATGTAGTCCCCCGATGGGGGACGTATCAGATATTAAACTGATAAGAACAGATTTTTCTTTTGGAAAAGTTTTATTGACACAATTCCTTTAAAAAACAGCTCATACATTTTTTACATCATTTACACACATAAAAATGGCAACAAAGCATAAAACACAGCATTTGACAGTTACATTTTTTTGAAAAAGTACAAATGTGTACAGGTCAGTATCACATTTTCTGTCTTTCATTACAGTCAACGGTTTGATTTGTTTGATCTGTAGCTAGCAACTTAGCTAGAAACATAGCGGGCTCTTTGTATCAAAGATAATTGTGTAGTCTCCAGAAGTCTTTTAAAAGGTTCGAAAGCCATCTATTGTTGTTCTTTTAACGCAAGGCGGGGTAACGTAAACAACACTGCTAGCTAGCCTGCTAGAACCCCCCGAATAGCAACACTGCAGAAACTATTACACTCACAGACGGAACGACTTGATTAGTGTAGTGTCAACAACACACCCACTGCCAGCTGGCCTACTTCAGCAGTACTGTATCATTTTAATCATTTTAGTCAATATGATTCTTGCTACAAAAATGGCGGGAAACTTTCTGAACATTGAAGAGCGTGTAGTCCACTTGTCATTCCAATCTCCTTTGCATTAGCGTAGCCTCTTCTGTAGCCTGTCAACTATGTGTCTGTTTATCCCTTTCTCTCCTCTCTGCACAGACCATACAAACGCTCCTCATGCGTGGCGGACGGAGCAAGCCCCATCCTACTCTGGTGGTCCCAGCGCGCACGACCCACGTGGGGAGTTCAGGTCTCTGGTAAGCCTCTGGAACTGCCAATCTGATCTGAGTCAACAAGGCAGAGTTCATCTCAGCAAATGGAACCCTCCAGTCCCTCGACTTCTTGGCACTGACGGAAACATGGATCACTCACAGACAACACTGCTACTCCTACTCCTCTCTCTTCGTCCGCCCACGTGTTCTCGCACACCCGAGAGCGTCTGGTCACTGGGGTGGTGGCACCGGGATCCTCATCTCTCCCAAGTGGTCATTCTCTCTTTCTCCCCTTACCCATCTGTCTGTCTGCCTCCTTTGAATTCCATGCTGTCACAGTTACTAGCCCTTTCAAGCTTAACATCCTTATCAAATTTATCGCCCTCCAGGTTCCCTCGGAGAGTTCTTCAATGAGCTTGATGCCTTGATAAGCTCCTTTCCTGAGAGAAACTCACCTCTCACAGTTCTGGGCGACTTTAACCTCCTCACGTCTACCTTTGACTCTTTCCTCTCTACCTCCTTCTTTCCAACTCCTCGAGGGCTCTTTGACCTCACCCTCTCACCTTCCCCCCTACAGACAAGGCAGGCAACACACTCGACCTCATCTTTACTAGATGCTGTTCTTCCACTAACCTCATTGCAACTCCCCTCCAAGTCTCCGACCACTGCCTTGTATTTTTTTCCCTCTCGCTCTCATCCAACACCTCCCACACTGCCCCTACTGGATGGTATCGCGCCGTCCCAACCTTCGCTCTCTCTCCCCGCTACTCTCTCCTCTTCCATCCTATCATCTCTTCCCTCCGCTCAAACCTTCTCCCACCTATCTCCTGATTCTGCCTCCTCAACCCTCCTCTCCTCCCTCTCTGCATCCCTGACTCTCGAAATATCCCCTATCCTCCAGGCCCCTCGGTCCTCCCCAGATATTAAACTGATAAGAACAGATGACTCATTGATCTGAGCCAGAACAGGGCTCCGGGCAGCCGATAGCGGACAAATGGAGGAAAACCGCCTCCCTGGGGACCTGGCATCCTTTCACTCCCTCCTCTCTACATTTTCCTCCTCTGTCTCTGCTGCTAAAGCCACTTTCTACCACGCTAAATTCCAAGCATCTGCCTCTAAGTCCTAGGAAGCTCTTTGCCACCTTCTGTCCCTCTGAATCCTCTGTCTGTCCCCCTGTCTCCCTCTCTGCAGATGTCTGTCTGTCAACCATTTTGAAAAGAAGGTCGAAACAAGACATCCGATCCTCGTTTGCTAAGTCAAAAACACGCTGGTTCTGCTCACACTGCCCTACCCTGTGCTCTGACCTCTTTCTCCCCTCTCTCTCCAGATGAAATCCAGAATCTTGTGAACAGAGGCGGGGGCCCAACAACCTGCCCGCTTGACCCTATCCCCTCCTCTCTTCTCCAGACCATTTCCGGAGACCTTCTCCCTTACCTCACCTGCTCATCAACTCATCCCTGACCAGAGGCTACACCCTTCCGTCTTCAGACAGAGAGAGTTGCACCCTTCACAAAAAACCTACACTCGATCCCTCCGATGTCAACAATTACAGACCAGTATCCCTTCTTTTTTTTTTCTCCAAAACTCTTGAACGGGGCCACATTGAAGCCAGCTCTCCCGCTATCTCTCTCTGAATGACCTTCTTGATCCAAATCAGTCAGGTTTCAAGACTAGTCATTCAACTGAGACTGCTTTTCCTCTGATCACGGAGGCGCTCCGCACTGAAAAGCTAACTCTCTCTCCTCTGCTCTCATCCTTCTAGATCTATCGGCTGCCTTCGATACTGTGAACCATCAGATCCCCATTTCCACCCTCTCCATTTTGGGCATCTCCGGGGGCCCACTTATTGCGTCCTAACCTGACAGAACAGCTACTACACAGGTGGCAAAAGGCCGAGAATCTGTCTCCTCACCACGCGCTCTCACCACTGGTGTCCCCTAGGGCTCTGTTCTTGGCCCTCTCCTATTCTCGCTCAGTCACCAAGTCACTTGGCTCTGTCAAACCTCACATGGTCTCTTTAGTCATTGTCCTGCAGCCGACACACAATTAATCTTCTCCTTTCCCCCTTCTGTCTGACCAGGTGTCTGAATCACATCTCTGCATGTCTGGCAGACATGTCAGTGTGGATGACGGATCACCACCTCAAGCTGAAACAAGATAGCTGCTCTTCCTCCCGGGGAAGGACTGCCCGTTCCATGAAAATCACGGTTGACAACTCCATTGTGTCCTCCTCCCAGAGCGCCAAGAACCTTGGCGTGATCCTGACAACAGTTCTCAACCAACATCAAGGCGGTGGCCCGTTCCTGTAGGTTCATGCTCTACAACAGAGGCAGGTATGACCCTGCCTCACACAGGACTCTGTGCAGGTCCTCATCCAGGCACTTGTCATCTCGGAACCGTCTGGATTACTGCAAGCTGTTGGCTGGGCTCCCTGCTGTGCCATTAAAAAAACCACAGAACTCATCCAGAGGCACAGACTGGTGAGAAAACCACCAAGTTCACACACGTCACCCACTCCTCCACACACTCCACTGGCTTCCAGTTGACACACACATCCGCTACAAGACCATTTTTTTTTTTTTTTTTTTTTTGGTTTTTTTTTAACAAAAATGTGCGGGAAACGGGGGACCACATTGAAGAGCCTCCAGGCTCTGTTTGAATGGCCCTACACCCAAACAAGGGCACTAGCGTTTTTCTTCTGCTGGCCTAGCTAGCTGTTTACCACTAGCAATTTTCAGCTCCCGCTCAGCCCAGTCAAAACTGTTCGCTGCCCTGGCCCCCAATGGTGGAACAAACCCCTCACGACGCCAGGAAAAACAGCGGAGTCAATCACCACCTTCCGGAGACACCAGATATTAAACTGATAAGAACAGATTTTTTCTTTTCTTTTGGAAAAGTTTTATTGGATAAGTAATCCCTCTAAAAAACAGCTCATACATTTTTTAGATCATTTACAGTGACATAAAAACTGGATGTCAAAGCATGAAAACACAGCATTTGACAATTACATTTAAATTTGTTAAAGTACATGTTGTTAAAATCAATGAAAACAACCATGAATAAAAGTACTTTCTTTGTAAAAACATCAAATCTGTAAAAGCCATTTAAAATGTGTGCTGATGATCTAACAAAGGTAAAACATTTTTAAGGCATGAAAAACATGTTAAAAAGTCACTTTGTTAAAAGGCTGTCTTCAATCGCTTGTACAGGAGCGGGGTGAGTCCTTATCAAACTCGCCTCATCCTGCTCTCCCGAATAGACCATCGTCCCGTCCTTCGGGGCCCAGAGGAGATCCCTCCCCTAGGCGCATCGCCCTAGGCGCCGCAGCGCTGTCAGGCCGTGGCCGCCGGGACCTAGGGTGTTGTGGGGGACCCTTCGCCTGGGGTCGAGGCCCCCATCCGTTCGTACCACCCCAGGGCTTCCGTGGCTACCATGGCCACTGCCTGGGGGGTGGTCTCTACGCTTTTGGCTACCAGCAGGTTACGGGAGGACCACAGTGCTTCCTTCAGGCACGTGAGGGTGGGCCAGAGCTTGGTGAAGGCCTTCGGTGGAATGGGCCTTCGGCCCACCCCGTACAGCACGAGCTGAGGTGTTAGGTCCTCCCCTGCTGGTAGACACGATGTGATCAGGGGGCCTGCTTCCTTCCACAGGTCCCTGGCGGCTCTGCACTCCCAGAGCATGTGCCTCACCGACTCATCTTGGCCGCAGCCCGGTCGGGGGCACGCGGATGTCCTCGCCATGCCCCGTGAGTGCATAACGGCCCTGACCGGGAGGATCTCGTGGGCGACCATCCAGGACAGGTCCCGATGCCGATTCAGGAGTGCAGGATGGGCCACGTTGCGCCAGACCGTTGTGGGCTCGCCTATAGCGAGCCCGCGCACTGGACACACTGGTTCCCGTTCCTGCACAAGAGAGAGAAGAGAGCGGTGTTTAGTTAAAACCGTGACTGCTTCCTTTTCCAGTTTGAAATGTCTTAAAAATTTCTGGAGCTGGACGTAGTGGGTGGGGAGCAGGAAAGAGACTGGGGCTCGCAGGTCGACTGGGATCAGCCTCAGAGTCCTGAGGTAAGATCCCAGCCAGAACCGTGCGAGGGCCTGTGTCTTGTTATTGACCGGGAGGTGGCCAGAGTCAGATGTAACGCTGTGTAGCGGCTGCCCAGGAACAAGTAGAGGTCAGGCAAGCCTTTCCCCCTTGGACCTGGGCCTCTTGACCACCTCCCTCCTCAGCCTCTCCCACTTGCTTCCCCACAGAAAGTAGAACAGCATCCGCTCCAGGGCTAAAATACTCCTTCGGGGGGGATAAAAACAGAACTGATTAATAAAAGCACAGGTAAAATCACAGCTTTTATGATTAAAACCTTGCCCTCAAAAGTCAGCTGTCGTAGTCCCCAAAAACCCAGTCTCTGTCTTACTGTCCCCAGGATCCCACTCCAGTTCCCACTCCCTCCTCCCTCCTGGTCAAACTTTACCCCCAGTACCCTTATGTCCGTCAGTTTAACTGTCAAAGGTAGTCTGGTCAAGTCTGGGTCTGCCCACGGTCCGAAGAATTGGGCCTCTGTCTTGTCTCTGTTCAGTCTCGCCCCAGAGGCTCGTCCGTACCAGTCAGTCCTGTCCAGAGTCCTGTCGACGGATAAAAGGTCAGTGCATAAAATGTTGACGTCGTCCATGTAAAATACGCACTTGGCGGTCATCCCCCCACTCCCCGGGATACCCACCCCACTGATCCGTTGGTCCCTTCTCAAGACCTGTGCCAGTGGTTCAATGCAGGCCACGAACAGAAGAGGAGATAAAGGACAGCCCTGACGGACGCCGCAGTGTACTCCCACTGCTTTTGATAAATGCCCGTTTACAAGAATTTTGCTGGTGATGTCCCCGTACAGCAGTCCCACCCAAGCTAAGAACCTGTCCGGGAAACCCATTTTTTGCAGTACCTTAAAGAGGTACTGGTGCGAGACCCGATCAAAGGCTTTTTCAAAATCTAAATTTAGGACTACAAGCCGCATATTTCTGTCTCTCGCATAACAGATGGCATCTCGGATCAGTATCAGGCTGTCCGTGATCTTCCTTCCGGGCACGGCACAGGTTTGGTCCGGGTGGATCACCTCCCCTAAAACAGAAGACATTCTGAGTGTTAAAACTTTGGTAAAAAGTTTACAATCAAAATTTAAAAGGGTAATCGGTCTCCAGTTTTCAAGTCAGTCCTGTCATTTTTCTTGTATAAAAGAGTCACGATCCCCACTCTAAAACTGTCGGGTAGTCTGTCGAGGTGTTCAAAGTCAGTAAAAACAGTCAGAAGTTCGTCGGCTAAAACATCCCAAAAGGTCAGATAAAACTCCAAAGGGAGGCCGTCCTCCCCCGGTGATTTACCCCTCTTAAAACGTTTCAGTCCTTGGTCGATTTCTGTCCTCGTCAGGTCTTTTTTCAGGTCGTCCGTGTTGGGTAAGGTCTTGTCAAGATACGTTAAAAGGTCCCCCATTGTTCCCTCGCACACATCTTTTTCCCCAAACAGTTCCCCATAAAAGTCCTCGACCACTTCCTTTATTCCCTCTGTGTCTGTTTTTAAAACCCCGTCCTTGTTTTTCAATGCTGTCATTGTCCTACCCTGGCTAACTATTTTCTTTAAAAAGTACCTAGTGCACTTCTCCCCCTCTTCTAATTCCCTTTCCTTACTTCTTAAAATAACCCCCTTACTTCTCTGTTCTGCTAAAAGTACCATTTCCTTTTTTACATCTTTGATTTCTTGGTTAAAATCAAAGCCCTGTTGGCGTAAGTTAAAATACCTTTCCAGTCGCTTTTGCAGTCCCACCATGCGTCTATCTTTTGCTTTGCTTTTTTCCTTTCCTATCTCTCTAAAGAAGGTCCTCGTCCTTCCCTTCACCATTTCCCACCACTGTGCTCGTGTGTCAAAAAGTCCTGTAGCGTCTGCCACTGGCTGAACTGCTCTCTGTACTGGCTAACTACTCTATCATCTTCTAGCAGGGAGCAGTTCAATTTCCAGGGCCCTCTTCCCACAGTCACACCCGAGGTTAGTGAAAGGGTGCACGTCAGCATTACGTGATCTGAGAAGAAAGCAGGGGTTATTCTAGCATCAGTTGGGGGACAGTCCCGGGTAAACAGATAATCAATGCGAGAGGCTCTGGTGCCGTCACCACTGGTCCAGGTGAAGCCCTCCTCTCTTGGATGCAGGGTTTTAAAACAGTCAGTCAGCTTAAAATCCCTGCACAGCCCTTGCAATAAAACACTTGACCTGTCTACCTTAAAATCCTCTCCTGCCCCTCTCCTGTCTGCTCTACTTAAAACACAATTAAAATCCCCACCCACCACTAGAGGATCCCTCCCTAGCATGTGGGACTGCAGGTCCTCTAAAAGTGCGCACCGGTCATGTTTGTCATTAAAACCATATACGTTTAGCACGTTAAAATCCCTCCCCATAAAAGTACAATTGGCTAAAAGAGCACGCCCACCTACCACCACCGTGCTCCCCTTCACCACCACCTGTGGGGTCTTGATTAAAATGGCAACACCGTCGTTCTTGTTAAAATTTGAGCCACTCCAAAGGGAGGGCCCGTGCTGCCACTTATCCTCCCATTTGCTGTAAGAGGATAAAAAGGGTAGACCACACTCCTGTAATAAAAACACATCTGAGTTAAACCTTTCTAAAAAGGATAAAACCGACTGTGCTCTCATTTCTGTTTTTACGCTCCTTACATTTATTGTGGTGATTTTAAAAGCCATAAAAGGGGTGAGTAAAAACAGTGCTGAAAGAAAAGCATTTAACAGTTAAAAGGGGTTATTTTTCTGGTGATTTCTCTCTCTCCCTCCGGGGTAAAGGGGGTGGAAGGGAGAGGAGGTTAAAACTGGGTTTAAAAAGGAGACTTGATTGGGGGAGTTGGAGGGGAAGGTTCTAAATTCTTCCTCCCCTGGGAGCTCTCCCATTCCACCTTTCCTTTTTTCTCCTCGCCCTGTTCGGGGTCGGAGAGCTCCTCAGCATTTCTTTTACGTGGGGGAGGTGTTCCTCCAGGTCACCTCGAACATTGCTGTGAGGGACCCCTGGGTGTTCAGGGAGTTCTGGAGTTTCCCCAGAACTCCCTCAGGAAGCTGGCGTTGGCAAAACTGACATTGAAGCCCTTCCTATAGGGGAGGGCTAGGATGCAGTTTACCTGCGCGGGGTGGAAACCGAGTTCTTTCTGGAGGAATTTTCTGGAGAAATCCAACCGGGATAACTCCATTATTTTCCCTCCCCTCTCCTTTAAAAGGAGGCGCACTGCATGGTGCCTCCTCATGCCAGCCTGTGCTGCTGACATGATGGAGGCCCGCTCCTTTACAACCCAACACCAGTGAAAAGGGGGGAGGGGAAGGGCAAAAAGGGGGAGGGGGTTGGGAAGGGGAGGGGCAAGTGAAGGGAGTGAGGGAAGGGTGAATGGAGTGGGGGAGGGGAGGTGGGGGAAGGGAGGTGGGGTTGGGGGAAGGGGAAAAAAAAGGGGGAAAGTGTAGGACAAACCGAGGGAGCTGGCTGGCTCAGCTAGGCTAAGCTAAACAGGGCCTACCAGCACCCCGGAACACACAACAAACTATCTAGCACAGCACCAAGCTAAACTTATTAACAATGGGAAAGGACACAAGGGGGGTTGGGGGGGTTTTTTGAGTTTTTCTAGATTAGGGCAGGACACAAGGAGGAGACAAGGGTAAATGACACTAAACACAGGCCTGGAGGCTAGCAGGCCACACCAGCCGGACAGACTAAGCTTACCAGCTGGCAGGCCCACAAGCCAAGAGGCCTCACAACAAAAAAAGGACAGAGATATGGGGATGACAAACGGAGACACACTAACCAGCGACACCTGCCAAAAGCTTGGGGGCAATTAAGCTAGCAAGCCTCACCAGTAGGCCAGGCTAAGCTAGCCAACTAGCAGGCCAGCCAGCAAAAAAGTCCCCCAGTTGGCAACAAAAAACAACAGAGGCTAGCCAAACAAAACAGACAAAAACACAGACAGACAGACAAACAAACAAAAACCCTGCCTCGCCTAAAGGGCCAAGAGGCTAGTCGACTAGCTAAAGCTAGCAGGCAACAAGCCAAAAGGCAACTCCGGCAAGCAGGCCACACGAAACTCAAAACAATAGGAAGAGCAAAAGGTGGGGGAGGGTAGGATACAAGGGGGAGGAGAGATGCAAAACAGGACAACAAGGGAAAAGACTACAATAAAATAAAATAAGAAAAGAAAAGACCAGAGGGCCTTTTAAACTCACCCTACAGGTGCTGGTGCACCTGTAGCCCTCCACCAAAACCACCACCTAACCCAGGACAAAAAGAAACAATGGTGAAACAATACAACAAAATGACAATAATTTTAAACAGAAATAAAAACACAATTTTCCGGGGCTCCCTACGATCGCTTCTCCGATCAAGTG
The DNA here is from genome assembly GCF_021184085.1 of Oncorhynchus gorbuscha. NCBI lineage: Eukaryota > Metazoa > Chordata > Actinopteri > Salmoniformes > Salmonidae > Oncorhynchus > Oncorhynchus gorbuscha. The sequence continues at coordinate 87,101,074 of NC_060179.1, forward strand.
CAGCACTATCAAAGTAACTACACTTGATCTGAGCCAAAAGGCCGAGAAGCGATAACCCACAAATGGAACCCTGCAACCGCCGGGCCCCCGGGGGTCTCAACAGACCTCAGCGGGTTGGCAAAAGCCGGCGGTTCCTTCCTCCCTCCCTCCCTCCCTCCCTCAGTCACTCACTCAGGTGTTTTTTGGAAAAAGTTGCTAATGTGTCTTTAAGTCACTATCCTGGCCCACCTCTGTCTGTCGGTCAATTTCTCTTGAAACAAGATAGCGGGCTCTGCAAGAAGCAAAGCACCTCCAAAAATACGTTGAACTCGTAAGTGTTCCTCTCCACGGAAGTCTTTAGTAAAAGGCGAAAGGCTTGTGCGTAATGAAGAGAAACCAGAGTCGTGTGGAAGTCAGAGGCGGGGGCCCGAGACACACTCTGTGCAGCACTCTAGGCCGGGTTCCCGCGGGTGCTCCCGGAACCCACTCTTCCAAGTTTCCGAGGGCTGTGGATAAAAAGAACGACACAGAGGCACACACAGAGGCACAGACAGAGACAGCACACAGAGACAGAGACGGAGAGAGAAACACACACACACACACACACACACACAATCCTGGCCCAATTTTTTTTTTTTTTTTTTTTTTTTTTAACAAAAATGGCGGGAAACGGGGGACCACATTGAAGAGCGCTTCGCCTTTCTTCAGTTTGAATGTTTCTTTCCTTCTTCTGCTAGCTAGCTAGCTTTTCTTCTGCTAGCTAGCTAACAGCTAGCTAGCTGTTTACATAGCTTTGCGAATGAGCATTTTTCCTTGACAACGGGAGAAAAGTGTTGCACCGTTCCCGGAGGTACTGCAATACCGGGTCGATGCGTGGAGCGGACGGAGCAAGCCCCATTTCCGACTCCCTGTTCGAAAAATCCATTTAATATGTAGTCCCCCGATGGGGGACGTATCAGATATTAAACTGATAAGAACAGATTTTTTCTTTTGGAAAAGTTTTATTGACACAATTCCTTTAAAAAACAGCTCATACATTTTTTACATCATTTACACACATAAAAATGGCAACAAAGCATAAAACACAGCATTTGACAGTTACATTTAAATTTGTTAAAGTACAAATGTGATACAGGTAGTATCACATTTTCACTTCATTTCATTACAGTACAACGGTTTGATTTGTTTGATCGTAGCTAGCTACTTAGCTAGCTACATAGCCGTCTTTGTATCAAAGATAATTGTGTAGTCTAGAGCGATTCTCTAGGTTCGCTAGCCATCTATTGTCGTTCTTTTAACGCAACGTAACGTAAACAACACTGCTAGCTAGCCTGCTAGCCCCGAATAGCAACACTGCAGAAACTATTACACTCAACGGAACGACTTGATTAGTGTAGTGTCAACAACGCACCCACTGCCAGCTGGCCTACTTCAGCAGTACTGTATCATTTTAATCATTTTAGTCAATATGATTCTTGCTACGTAGCTTAACTTTCTGAACATTCGAGACGTGTAGTCCACTTGTCATTCCAATCTCCTTTGCATTAGCGTAGCCTCTTCTGTAGCCTGTCAACTATGTGTCTGTTTATCCCTGTTCTCTCCTCTCTGCACAGACCATACAAACGCTCCTCACCGCGTGGCCGCGGCCATCCTACTCTGGTGGTCCCAGCGCGCACGACCCACGTGGAGTTCCAGGTCTCCGGTAGCCTCTGGAACTGCCAATCTGCGGTCAACAAGGCAGAGTTCATCTCAGCCTATGCCTCCCTCCAGTCCCTCGACTTCTTGGCACTGACGGAAACATGGATCACCACAGACAACACTGCTACTCCTACTGCTCTCTCTTCGTCCGCCCACGTGTTCTCGCACACCCGAGAGCGTCTGGTCAGCGGGGTGGTGGCACCGGGATCCTCATCTCTCCCAAGTGGTCATTCTCTTTCTCCCCTTACCCATCTGTCTATCGCCTCCTTTGAATTCCATGCTGTCACAGTTACTAGCCCTTTCAAGCTTAACATCCTTATCATTTATCGCCCTCCAGGTTCCTCGGAGAGTTCATCAATGAGCTTGATGCCTTGATAAGCTCCTTTCCTGAGGACGGCTCACCTCTCACAGTTCTGGGCGACTTTAACCTCCCCACGTCTACCTTTGACTCTTTCCTCTCTACCTCCTTCTTTCCACTCCTCTCCTCTTTTGACCTCACCCTCTCACCTTCCCCCCTACTCACAAGGCAGGCAATACGCTCGACCTCATCTTTACTAGATGCTGTTCTTCCACTAACCTCATTGCAACTCCCCTCCAAGTCTCCGACCACTGCCTTGTATCCTTTTCCCTCTCGCTCTCATCCAACACCTCCCACACTGCCCCTACTGGATGGTATCGCGCCGTCCCAACCTTCGCTCTCTCTCCCCCGCTACTCTCTCCTCTTCCATCCTATCATCTCTTCCCTCCGCTCAAACCTTCTCCCACCTATCTCCTGATTCTGCCTCCTCAACCCTCCTCTCCTCCCTCTCTGCATCCCTTGACTCTTTATGTCCCCTATCCTCCAGGCCGGCTCGGTCCTCCCCTCCCGCTCCGTGGCTCGATGACTCATTGCGAGCTCACAGAACAGGGCTCCGGGCAGCCGAGCGGAAATGGAGGAAAACTCGCCTCCCTGCGGACCTGGCATCCTTTCACTCCCTCCTCTCTACATTTTCCTCCTCTGTCTCTGCTGCTAAAGCCACTTTCTACCACGCTAAATTCCAAGCATCTGCCTCTAACCCTAGGAAGCTCTTTGCCACCTTCTCCTCCCTCCTGAATCCTCCGCCCCCTCCCCCCTCCTCCCTCTCTGCAGATGACTTAGTCAACCATTTTGAAAAGAAGGTCGACGACATCCGATCCTCGTTTGCTAAGTCAAACGACACCGCTGGTTCTGCTCACACTGCCCTACCCTGTGCTCTGACCTCTTTCTCCTCTCTCTCCAGATGAAATCTGCGTCTTGTGACGGCCGGCCGCCCAACAACCTGCCCGCTTGACCCTATCCCCTCCTCTCTTCTCCAGACCATTTCCGGGAGACCTTCTCCCTTACCTCACCTCGCTCATCAACTCATCCCTGACCGCTGGCTACGTCCCTTCCGTCTTCAAGAGAGCGAGAGTTGCACCCCTTCTGAAAAAACCTACACTCGATCCCTCCGATGTCAACAATTACAGACCAGTATCCCTTCTTTCTTTTCTCTCCAAAACTCTTGAACGTGCCGTCCTTGGCCAGCTCTCCCGCTATCTCTCTCTGAATGACCTTCTTGATCCAAATCAGTCAGGTTTCAAGACTAGTCATTCAACTGAGACTGCTCTCCTCTGTATCACGGAGGCGCTCCGCACTGCTAAAGCTAACTCTCTCTCCTCTGCTCTCATCCTTCTAGATCTATCGGCTGCCTTCGATACTGTGAACCATCAGATCCTCCTCTCCACCCTCTCCGAGTTGGGCATCTCCGGCGCGGCCCACGCTTGGATTGCGTCCTACCTGACAGGTCGCTCCTACCAGGTGGCGTGGCGAGAATCTGTCTCCTCACCACGCGCTCTCACCACTGGTGTCCCCAGGGCTCTGTTCTTGGCCCTCTCCTATTCTCGCTATACACCAAGTCACTTGGCTCTGTCATAACCTCACATGGTCTCTCTTATCATTGCTATGCAGACGACACACAATTAATCTTCTCCTTTCCCCTTCTGATGACCAGGTGGCGAATCACATCTCTGCATGTCTGGCAGACATATCAGTGTGGATGACGGATCACCACCTCAAGCTGAACTCGGCAAGACGGAGCTGCTCTTCCTCCCGGGGAAGGACTGCCCATTCCATGATCTCGCCATCACGGTTGACAACTCCATTGTGTCCTCCTCCCAGAGCGCCAAGAACCTTGGCGTGATCCTGGACAACACCCTGTCGTTCTCAACCAACATCAAGGCGGTGGCCCGTTCCTGTAGGTTCATGCTCTACAACATCCGCAGAGTATGACCCTGCCTCACACAGGAAGCGGCGCAGGTCCTCATCCAGGCACTTGTCATCTCCCGTCTGGATTACTGCAACTCCGCTGTTGGCTGGGCTCCCTGCCTGTGCCATTAAACCCCTTCAACTCATCCAGAACGCCGCAGCCCGTCTGGTGTTCAACCTTCCCAAGTTCTCTCACGTCACCCCGCTCCTCCGCTCTCTCCACTGGCTTCCAGTTGAAGCTCGCATCCGCTACAAGACCATGGTGCTTGCCTACGGAGCTGTGAGGGGAACGGCACCTCAGTACCTCCAGGCTCTGATCAGGCCCTACACCCAAACAAGGGCACTGCGTTCATCCACCTCTGGCCTGCTCGCCTCCCTACCACTGAGGAAGTACAGCTCCCGCTCAGCCCAGTCAAAACTGTTCGCTGCCCTGGCCCCCAATGGTGGAACAAACTCCCTCACGACGCCAGGACAGCGGAGTCAATCACCACCTTCCGGGAGACACCTGAAACCCCACCTCTTTAAGGAATACCTAGGATAGGATAAGTAATCCCTCTCACCCCACCCCCTACGTTTTAGATGCACTATTGTTAAGTGACTGTCCCACTGGATGTCATAAGGTGAATGCACCAATTTTGTAAGTCGCTCTGGATAAGAGCGTCTGCTAAATTACTCTAAATGTAAATGTAATCTACTGTCATTATATTAACCTGGTCTACCATCTACTGTCATTATATTACCCTTGTCTACCATCTACTGTCAATATATTACCCTGTTCTACTTTCTACTGTCCTTATATTAACCTGGTCTACCATCTACTGTCATTATATTACCCTGGTCATTATATTTCCCTGGTCTACCATCTACTGTCCTTATATTAACCTGGTCTACCATCTACTGTCATTATATTACCCTGGTCTCCCCTCTACTGTCATTATATTACCCTAGTCTACCATCTACTGTCATTATATTACCCCTGGTCTACCATCTACTGTCATTATATTACCCTGGTCTACCATGTACTGTCATTATATTACCCTGGTCTCTACTGTCATTATATTACCCTGGTCTACCCTCTACTGTCATTATATTACCCTGGTCTACCATCTACTGTCATTATATTACCCTGGTCTACCATCTACTGTCATTATATTACCCTGGTCTACCATCTACTGTCATTATATTACCTGGTCTACCATCTACTGTCATTATATTACCCTGGTCTCTACTGTCATCATATTACCCTGGTCTACCATCTACTGTCATTATATTACACTGGTCCACCCTCTACTGTCATTATATTACCCTGGTCTACCCTCTACTTTCATTATATTACCCTGGTCTACCATCTACTGTCATTATATTACCCTGGTCTACCATCTACTGTCATTATATTACCCTGGTCTACCATCTACTGTCATTATATTTCCCTGGTCTACCATCTACTGTCAATCTATTAACCTGGTCTACCATCTACTGTCCTTATATTAACCTGGTCTACCATCTACTGTCCTTATATTAACCTGGTCTACCATCTACTGTCATTATATTAACCTGGTCTACCATCTACTGTCCTTATATTAACCTGGTCTACCATCTACTGTCCTTATATTAACCTGGTCTACCATCTACTGTCAATCTATTAACCTGGTCTACCATCTACTGTCCTTATATTAACCTGGTCTACCATCTACTGTCCTTATATTAACCTGGTCTATCATCTACTGTCCTTATATTAACCTGGTCTACCATCTACTGTCCTTATATTAACCTGGTCTACCATCTACTGTCATTATATTACCTGGTCTCCCTTCTACTGTCATTATATTACCTAGTCTACCATCTATTGTCATTATATTACCCTAGTCTACCATCTACTGTCATTATATTACCCTGGTCTACCATCTACTGTCATTATATTACCCTGGTCTACCATCTACTGTCATTATATTACCCGGTCTACCATCTACAGTCAATATATTACCCTGGTCTACCATCTACTGTCAATATATTACCCTGGTCTACCATCTACTGCATTTTATTACCCTGGTCTACCATCTACTGTCATTATATTACCCTGGTCTACCTTCTACTGTCATTATCTTAACCTGGTCTACCATCTACTGTACTTATATTAACCTGGTCTACCATCTACTGTCATTATATTTCCCTGGTCTACCATCTACTGCATTTTATTACCCTGGTCTACCATCTACTGTCATTATATTACCCTGGTCTACCTTCTACTGTCATTATCTTAACCTGGTCTACCTTCTACTGTCATTATCTTAACCTGGTCTACCATCTACTGTCATTATCTTAACCTGGTCTACCATCTACTGTCAATCTATTAACCTGGTCTACCCTCTATTGTCAATATATTACCCTGGTCTACCATCTACTGTCATTATATTTCCTGGTCTACCATCTACTGCATTTTATTACCCTGGTCTACCATCTACTGTCATTATATTACCTGGTCTACCTTCTACTGTCATTATCTTAACCTGGTCTACCATCTACTGTACTTATATTAACCTGGTCTACTATCTACTGTCCTTATATTAACCTGGTCTACCATCTACTGTCCTTATATTAACCTGGTCTACCATCTACTGTCCTTATATTAACCTGGTCTACCATCTACTGTCCTTATATTAACCTGGTCTACCATCTACTGTCCTTATATTAACCTGGTCTACCATCTACTGTCCTTATATTAACCTGGTCTACCATCTACTGTCATTATATTAACCTGGTCTACCATCTACTGTCCTTATATTAACCTGGTCTACCATCTACTGTCATTATATTACACCGGTCTACCATCTACAGTCAATATATTACCCTGGTCTACCATCTACTGTCAATATATTACCCTGGTCTGCCATCTACTGTCATTATATTACCCTGGTCTACCATCTACTGTCATTATATTACCCTGGTCTACCATCTACTGTCATTATATTACCTGGTCTACCATCTACTGTCATTATATTTCCTGGTCTACCATCTACTGTCAATCTATTAACCTGGTCTACCATCTATTGTCCTTATATTAACCTGGTCTACCATCTACTGTCCTTATATTAACCTGGTCTACCATCTACTGTCCTTATATTAACCTGGTCTACCATCTACTGTCATTATATTACCCTGGTCTCCCTTCTACTGTCATTATATTACCCTAGTCTACCATCTACTGTCATTATATTACCCTGGTCTACCCTCTACTGTCAATATATTACCCTGTTCTACTTTCTACTGTCCTTATATTAACCTGGTCGACCATCTACTGTCACTATATTACCCTGGTCTACCATCTACTGTCATTATATTACCTGGTTATTATATTTCCCTGGTCTACCATCTACTGTCCTTATATTAACCTGGTCTCCTTCTACTGTCATTATATTACCTAGTCTACCATCTACTGTCATTATATTACCCTGGTCTACCCTCTACTGTCATTATATTACCCTGGTCTACCATCTACTGTCATTATATTACCTGGTCTACCATCTACTGTCATTATATTACACCCGGTCTACCATCTACAGTCAATATATTACCCTGGTCTACCATCTACTGTCAATATATTACCCTGGTCTACCATCTACTGTCATTATATTAACCTGGTCTACCATCTACTGTCATTATATTACCCTGGTCTACCATCTACTGTCATTATATTACCCTGGTCTACCATCTACTGTCAATATATTACCCTGTTCTACTTTCTACTGTCCTTATATTAACCTGGTCGACCATCTACTGTCACTATATTACCCTGGTCTACCATCTACTGTCATTATATTACCCTGGTTATTATATTTCCCTGGTCTACCATCTACTGTCCTTATATTAACCTGGTCTACCATCTACTGTCATTATATTACCCTGGTCTACCATCTACTGTCAATATATTACCCTGGTCTACCATCTACTGTCATTATATTACCCTGGTCTACCATCTACTGTCAATATATTACCCTGTTCTACTTTCTACTGTCCTTATATTAACCTGGTCTACCATCTACTGTCACTATATTACCCTGGTCTACCATCTACTGTCATTATATTACCCTGGTCATTATATTTCCCTGGTCTACCATCTACTGTCCTTATATTAACCTGGTCTACCATCTACTGTCATTATATTACCCTGGTCTCCCCTCTACTGTCATTATATTACCCTAGTCTACCATCTACTGTCATTATATTACCCTGGTCTACCATCTACTGTCATTATATTACCCTGGTCTACCATGTACTGTCATTATATTACCCTGGTCTCTACTGTCATTATATTACCCTGGTCTCTACTGTCATTATATTACCCTGGTCTACCCTCTACTGTCATTATATTACCCTGGTCTACCATCTACTGTCATTATATTACCCTGGTCTACCATCACATTACCCTGGTCTCTACTGTCATCATATTACCTGGTCTACCATCTACTGTCATTATATTAACCTGGTCTACCATCTACTGTCCTTATATTAACCTGGTCTACCATCTACTGTCCTTATATTAACCTGGTCTACCATCTACTGTCATTATATTAACCTGGTCTACCATCTACTGTCCTTATATTAACCTGGTCTACCATCTACTGTCATTATATTACACCGATCTACCATCTACAGTCAATATATTACCCTGGTCTACCATCTACTGTCAATATATTACCTGGTCTACCATCTACTGTCATTATATTACCTGGTCTACCATCTACTGTCATTATATTACCTGGTCTACCATCTACTGTCATTATATTACCTGGTCTACCATCTACTGTCATTATATTTCCCTGGTCTACCATCTACTGTCAATCTATTAACCTGGTCTACCATCTATTGTCCTTATATTAACCTGGTCTACCATCTACTGTCCTTATATTAACCTGGTCTACCATCTACTGTCCTTATATTAACCTGGTCTACCATCTACTGTCATTATATTACCCTGGTCTCCTTCTACTGTCATTATATTACCCTAGTCTCCCTTCTACTGTCATTATATTACCCTGGTCTACCCTCTACTGTCATTATATTACCCTGGTCTACCATCTACTGTCATTATATTACCCTGGTCTACTGTCATTATATTACACCGGTCTACCATCTACAGTCAATATATTACCCTGGTCTACCATCTACTGTCAATATATTACCCTGGTCTACCATCTACTGTCATTATATTAACCTGGTCTACCATCTACTGTCATTATATTACCCTGGTCTACCATCTACTGTCAATATATTACCCTGTTCTACTTTCTACTGTCAATATATTACCCTGTTCGACCATCTACTGTCACTATATTACCCTGGTCTACCATCTACTGTCATTATATTACCCTGGTTATTATATTTCCCTGGTCTACCATCTACTGTCCTTATATTAACCTGGTCTCCCTTCTACTGTCATTATATTACCCTAGTCTACCATCTACTGTCATTATATTACCCTGGTCTACCCTCTACTGTCATTATATTACCCTGGTCTACCCTCTACTGTCATTATATTACCCTGGTCTACCATCTACTGTCATTATATTACACCCGGTCTACCATCTACAGTCAATATATTACCCTGGTCTACCATCTACTGTCAATATATTACCCTGGTCTACCATCTACTGTCATTATATTAACCTGGTCTACCATCTACTGTCATTATATTACCCTGGTCTACCATCTACTGTCATTATATTACCTGGTCTACCATCTACTGTCATTATATTACCCTGGTCTCTACTGTCATCATATTACCTGGTCTACCATCTACTGTCATTATATTAAACTGGTCCACCCTCTACTGTCATTATATTACCCTGGTCTACCCTCTACTTTCATTATATTACCCTGGTCTACCATCTACTGTCATTATATTACCCTGGTCTACCATCTACTGTCATTATATTACCCTGGTCTACCATCTACTGTCATTATATTTCCCTGGTCTACCATCTACTGTCAATCTATTAACCTGGTCTACCATCTACTGTCCTTATATTAACCTGGTCTACCATCTACTGTCCTTATATTAACCTGGTCTACCATCTACTGTCATTATATTAACCTGGTCTACCATCTACTGTCCTTATATTAACCTGGTCTACCATCTACTGTCCTTATATTAACCTGGTCTACCATCTACTGTCAATCTATTAACCTGGTCTACCATCTACTGTCCTTATATTAACCTGGTCTACCATCTACTGTCCTTATATTAACCTGGTCTATCATCTACTGTCCTTATATTAACCTGGTCTACCATCTACTGTCCTTATATTAACCTGGTCTACCATCTACTGTCATTATATTACCCTGGTCTCCCTTCTACTGTCATTATATTACCCTAGTCTACCATCTATTGTCATTATATTACCCTAGTCTACCATCTACTGTCATTATATTACCTGGTCTACCATCTACTGTCATTATATTACCCTGGTCTACCATCTACTGTCATTATATTACCGGTCTACCATCTACAGTCAATATATTACCCTGGTCTACCATCTACTGTCAATATATTACCCTGGTCTACCATCTACTGCATTTTATTACCCTGGTCTACCATCTACTGTCATTATATTACCTGGTCTACCTTCTACTGTCATTATCTTAACCTGGTCTACCATCTACTGTACTTATATTAACCTGGTCTACCATCTACTGTCATTATATTTCCCTGGTCTACCATCTACTGCATTTTATTACCCTGGTCTACCATCTACTGTCATTATATTACCCTGGTCTACCTTCTACTGTCATTATCTTAACCTGGTCTACCTTCTACTGTCATTATCTTAACCTGGTCTACCATCTACTGTCATTATCTTAACCTGGTCTACCATCTACTGTCATTATATTAACCTGGTCTACCATCTACTGTCATTATATTTCCCTGGTCTACCATCTACTGTCAATCTATTAACCTGGTCTACCATCTACTGTCCTTATATTAACCTGGTCTACCATCTACTGTCCTTATATTAACCTGGTCTACCATCTACTGTCATTATATTAACCTGGTCTACCATCTACTGTCCTTATATTAACCTGGTCTACCATCTACTGTCCTTATATTAACCTGGTCTACCATCTACTGTCCTTATATTAACCTGGTCTACCATCTACTGTCCTTATATTAACCTGGTCTACCATCTACTGTCATTATATTAACCTGGTCTACCATCTACTGTCCTTATATTAACCTGGTCTACCATCTACTGTCATTATATTACACCGGTCTACCATCTACAGTCAATATATTAACCTGGTCTACCATCTACTGTCAATATATTACCCTGGTCTACCATCTACTGTCATTATATTACCCTGGTCTACCATCTACTGTCATTATATTACCTGGTCTACCATCTACTGTCATTATATTACGCTGGTCTACCATCTACTGTCATTATATTTCCCTGGTCTACCATCTACTGTCAATCTATTAACCTGGTCTACCCTCTATTGTCAATATATTACCCTGGTCTACCATCTACTGTCATTATATTTCCCTGGTCTACCATCTACTGCATTTTATTACCCTGGTCTACCATCTACTGTCATTATATTACCTGGTCTACCTTCTACTGTCATTATCTTAACCTGGTCTACCATCTACTGTACTTATATTAACCTGGTCTACCATCTACTGTCATTATATTACCTGGTCTACCATCTACTGTCATTATATTACCTGGTCTACCATCTACTGTCATTATATTACCCTGGTCTACCATCTACAGTCAATATATTACCTGGTCTACCATCTACTGTCAATATATTACCTGGTCTACCATCTACTGCATTTTATTAACCTGGTCTACCATCTACTGTCATTATATTTCCCTGGTCTACCATCTACTGTCAATCTATTAACCTGGTCTACCATCTACTGTCCTTATATTAACCTGGTCTACCATCTACTGTCCTTATATTAACCTGGTCTACCATCTACTGTCATTATATTAACCTGGTCTACCATCTACTGTCCTTATATTAACCTGGTCTACCATCTACTGTCCTTATATTAACCTGGTCTACCATCTACTGTCAATCTATTAACCTGGTCTACCATCTACTGTCCTTATATTAACCTGGTCTACCATCTACTGTCCTTATATTAACCTGGTCTATCATCTACTGTCCTTATATTAACCTGGTCTACCATCTACTGTCCTTATATTAACCTGGTCTACCATCTACTGTCATTATATTACCTGGTCTCCCTTCTACTGTCATTATATTACCTAGTCTACCATCTATTGTCATTATATTACCCTAGTCTACCATCTACTGTCATTATATTACCCTGGTCTACCATCTACTGTCATTATATTACCCTGGTCTACCATCTACTGTCATTATATTAACCGGTCTACCATCTACAGTCAATATATTACCTGGTCTACCATCTACTGTCAATATATTACCCTGGTCTACCATCTACTGCATTTTATTACCCTGGTCTACCATCTACTGTCATTATATTACCCTGGTCTACCTTCTACTGTCATTATCTTAACCTGGTCTACCATCTACTGTACTTATATTAACCTGGTCTACCATCTACTGTCATTATATTTCCCTGGTCTACCATCTACTGCATTTTATTACCCTGGTCTACCATCTACTGTCATTATATTACCCTGGTCTACCTTCTACTGTCATTATCTTAACCTGGTCTACCTTCTACTGTCATTATCTTAACCTGGTCTACCATCTACTGTCATTATCTTAACCTGGTCTACCATCTACTGTCATTATATTAACCTGGTCTACCATCTACTGTCATTATATTTCCCTGGTCTACCATCTACTGTCAATCTATTAACCTGGTCTACCATCTACTGTCCTTATATTAACCTGGTCTACCATCTACTGTCCTTATATTAACCTGGTCTACCATCTACTGTCATTATATTAACCTGGTCTACCATCTACTGTCCTTATATTAACCTGGTCTACCATCTACTGTCCTTATATTAACCTGGTCTACCATCTACTGTCCTTATATTAACCTGGTCTACCATCTACTGTCCTTATATTAACCTGGTCTACCATCTACTGTCATTATATTAACCTGGTCTACCATCTACTGTCCTTATATTAACCTGGTCTACCATCTACTGTCATTATATTACCGGTCTACCATCTACAGTCAATATATTAACCTGGTCTACCATCTACTGTCAATATATTACCCTGGTCTACCATCTACTGTCATTATATTACCTGGTCTACCATCTACTGTCATTATATTACCCTGGTCTACCATCTACTGTCATTATATTAACCTGGTCTACCATCTACTGTCATTATATTTCCCTGGTCTACCATCTACTGTCAATCTATTAACCTGGTCTACCCTCTATTGTCAATATATTACCCTGGTCTACCATCTACTGTCATTATATTTCCCTGGTCTACCATCTACTGCATTTATTACCCTGGTCTACCATCTACTGTCATTATATTACCCTGGTCTACCTTCTACTGTCATTATCTTAACCTGGTCTACCATCTACTGTCACTTATATTAACCTGGTTACCATCTAATTGCCATTATATTACCCTGGTCTACCATCTACTGTCATTATATTACCTGGTCTACCATCTACTGTCATTATATTACCCCGGTCTACCATCTACAGTCAATATATTACCCTGGTCTACCATCTACTGTCAATATATTACCCTGGTCTACCATCTACTGCATTTTATTACCCTGGTCTACCATCTACTGTCATTATATTACCTGGTCTACCTTCTACTGTCATTATCTTAACCTGGTCTACCATCTACTGTACTTATATTAACCTGGTCTACCATCTACTGTCATTATATTTCCCTGGTCTACCATCTACTGCATTTTATTACCCTGGTCTACCATCTACTGTCATTATATTACCCTGGTCTACCTTCTACTGTCATTATCTTAACCTGGTCTACCTTCTACTGTCATTATCTTAACCTGGTCTACCATCTACTGTCATTATCTTAACCTGGTCTACCATCTACTGTCATTATATTAACCTGGTCTACCATCTACTGTCATTATATTTCCCTGGTCTACCATCTACTGTCAATCTATTAACCTGGTCTACCATCTACTGTCCTTATATTAACCTGGTCTACCATCTACTGTCCTTATATTAACCTGGTCTACCATCTACTGTCATTATATTAACCTGGTCTACCATCTACTGTCCTTATATTAACCTGGTCTACCATCTACTGTCCTTATATTAACCTGGTCTACCATCTACTGTCCTTATATTAACCTGGTCTACCATCTACTGTCCTTATATTAACCTGGTCTACCATCTACTGTCATTATATTAACCTGGTCTACCATCTACTGTCCTTATATTAACCTGGTCTACCATCTACTGTCATTATATTACACCGGTCTACCATCTACAGTCAATATATTAACCTGGTCTACCATCTACTGTCAATATATTACCCTGGTCTACCATCTACTGTCATTATATTACCTGGTCTACCATCTACTGTCATTATATTACCCTGGTCTACCATCTACTGTCATTATATTACGCTGGTCTACCATCTACTGTCATTATATTTCCCTGGTCTACCATCTACTGTCAATCTATTAACCTGGTCTACCCTCTATTGTCAATATATTACCTGGTCTACCATCTACTGTCATTATATTTCCCTGGTCTACCATCTACTGCATTTTATTACCTGGTCTACCATCTACTGTCATTATATTACCCTGGTCTACCTTCTACTGTCATTATCTTAACCTGGTCTACCATCTACTGTACTTATATTAACCTGGTCTACCATCTACTGTACTTATATTAACCTGGTCTACCATCTACTGTCCTTATATTAACCTGGTCTACCATCTACTGTCCTTATATTAACCTGGTCTACCATCTACTGTCCTTATATTAACCTGGTCTACCATCTACTGTCCTTATATTAACCTGGTCTACCATCTACTGTCATATATTAACCTGGTCTACCATCTACTGTCCTTATATTAACCTGGTCTACCATCTACTGTCATTATATTACACCCGGTCTACCATCTACAGTCAATATATTACCCTGGTCTACCATCTACTGTCAATATATTACCCTGGTCTGCCATCTACTGTCATTATATTACCCTGGTCTACCATCTACTGTCATTATATTACCCTGGTCTACCATCTACTGTCATTATATTACCCTGGTCTACCATCTACTGTCATTATATTTCCCTGGTCTACCATCTACTGTCAATCTATTAACCTGGTCTACCATCTATTGTCCTTATATTAACCTGGTCTACCATCTACTGTCCTTATATTAACCTGGTCTACCATCTACTGTCCTTATATTAACCTGGTCTACCATCTACTGTCATTATATTACCCTGGTCTCCTTCTACTGTCATTATATTACCCTAGTCTACCATCTACTGTCATTATATTACCTGGTCTACCCTCTACTGTCAATATATTACCCTGTTCTACTTTCTACTGTCCTTATATTAACCTGGTCGACCATCTACTGTCACTATATTACCCTGGTCTACCATCTACTGTCATTATATTACCCTGGTTATTATATTTCCTGGTCTACCATCTACTGTCCTTATATTAACCTGGTCTCCCTTCTACTGTCATTATATTACCCTAGTCTACCATCTACTGTCATTATATTACCCTGGTCTACCCTCTACTGTCATTATATTACCCTGGTCTACCATCTACTGTCATTATATTACCCTGGTCTACCATCTACTGTCATTATATTACACCCGGTCTACCATCTACAGTCAATATATTACCTGGTCTACCATCTACTGTCAATATATTACCTGGTCTACCATCTACTGTCATTATATTAACCTGGTCTACCATCTACTGTCATTATATTACCTGGTCTACCATCTACTGTCATTATATTACCCTGGTCTACCATCTACTGTCAATATATTACCCTGTTCTACTTTCTACTGTCCTTATATTAACCTGGTCGACCATCTACTGTCACTATATTACCCTGGTCTACCATCTACTGTCATTATATTACCCTGGTTATTATATTTCCTGGTCTACCATCTACTGTCCTTATATTAACCTGGTCTACCATCTACTGTCATTATATTACCCTGGTCTACCATCTACTGTCAATATATTACCCTGGTCTACCATCTACTGTCATTATATTACCTGGTCTACCATCTACTGTCAATATATTACCCTGTTCTACTTTCTACTGTCCTTATATTAACCTGGTCTACCATCTACTGTCACTATATTACCCTGGTCTACCATCTACTGTCATTATATTACCCCTGGTCATTATATTTCCCTGGTCTACCATCTACTGTCCTTATATTAACCTGGTCTACCATCTACTGTCATTATATTACCCTGGTCTCCCCTCTACTGTCATTATATTACCCTAGTCTACCATCTACTGTCATTATATTACCCTGGTCTACCATCTACTGTCATTATATTACCCTGGTCTACCATGTACTGTCATTATATTACCCTGGTCTCTACTGTCATTATATTACCTGGTCTACCCTCTACTGTCATTATATTACCCTGGTCTACCATCTACTGTCATTATATTACCCTGGTCTACCATCTACATTACCCTGGTCTCTACTGTCATCATATTACCTGGTCTACCATCTACTGTCATTATATTAACCTGGTCTACCATCTACTGTCCTTATATTAACCTGGTCTACCATCTACTGTCCTTATATTAACCTGGTCTACCATCTACTGTCCTTATATTAACCTGGTCTACCATCTACTGTCATTATATTAACCTGGTCTACCATCTACTGTCATTATATTAACCTGGTCTACCATCTACTGTCATTATATTACACCCGATCTACCATCTACAGTCAATATATTACCCTGGTCTACCATCTACTGTCAATATATTACCCTGGTCTACCATCTACTGTCATTATATTACCCTGGTCTACCATCTACTGTCATTATATTACCCTGGTCTACCATCTACTGTCATTATATTACCCTGGTCTACCATCTACTGTCATTATATTTCCCTGGTCTACCATCTACTGTCAATCTATTAACCTGGTCTACCATCTATTGTCCTTATATTAACCTGGTCTACCATCTACTGTCCTTATATTAACCTGGTCTACCATCTACTGTCATTATATTACCCTGGTCTCCTTCTACTGTCATTATATTACCCTAGTCTCCCTTCTACTGTCATTATATTACCCTGGTCTACCCTCTACTGTCATTATATTACCCTGGTCTACCATCTACTGTCATTATATTACCCTGGTCTACTGTCATTATATTACACCTGGTCTACCATCTACAGTCAATATATTACCCTGGTCTACCATCTACTGTCAATATATTACCCTGGTCTACCATCTACTGTCATTATATTAACCTGGTCTACCATCTACTGTCATTATATTACCCTGGTCTACCATCTACTGTCAATATATTACCCTGTTCTACTTTCTACTGTCAATATATTACCCTGTTCGACCATCTACTGTCACTATATTACCCTGGTCTACCATCTACTGTCATTATATTACCCTGGTTATTATATTTCCCTGGTCTACCATCTACTGTCCTTATATTAACCTGGTCTCCCCTTCTACTGTCATTATATTACCTAGTCTACCATCTACTGTCATTATATTACCCTGGTCTACCCTCTACTGTCATTATATTACCTGGTCTACCCTCTACTGTCATTATATTACCCTGGTCTACCATCTACTGTCATTATATTACACCCGGTCTACCATCTACAGTCAATATATTACCCTGGTCTACCATCTACTGTCAATATATTACCCTGGTCTACCATCTACTGTCATTATATTAACCTGGTCTACCATCTACTGTCATTATATTTCCCTGGTCTACCATCTACTGTCATTATATTACCCTGGTCTACCATCTACTGTCAATATATTACCCTGTTCTACTTTCTACTCTCCTTATATTAACCTGGTGACCATCTACTGTCACTATATTACCCTGGTCTACCATCTACTGTCATTATATTACCCTGGTTATTATATTTCCCTGGTCTACCATCTACTGTCCTTATATTAACCTGGTCTACCATCTACTGTCAATATATTACGCTGGTCTACCATCTACTGTCAATATATTACCTGGTCTACCATCTACTGTCATTATATTAACCTGGTCTACCATCTACTGTCATTATATTACCCTGGTCTACCATCTACTGTCAATATATTACCCTGTTCTACTTTCTACTGTCCTTATATTAACCTGGTCTACCATCTACTGTCACTATATTACCCTGGTCTACCATCTACTGTCATTATATTACCCTGGTTATTATATTTCCTGGTCTACCATCTACTGTCCTTATATTAACCTGGTCTCCCTTCTACTGTCATTATATTAACCTGGTCTACCATCTACTGTCCTTATATTAACCTGGTCTACCATCTACTGTCATTATATTACCCTGGTCTCCCTTCTACTGTCATTATATTACCCTAGTCTACCATCTACTGTCATTATATTACCCTGGTCTACCCTCTACTGTCAATATATTACCCTGTTCTACTTTCTACTGTCCTTATATTAACCTGGTCGACCATCTACTGTCACTATATTACCCTGGTCTACCATCTACTGTCATTATATTACCCTGGTTATTATATTTCCTGGTCTACCATCTACTGTCCTTATATTAACCTGGTCTCCCTTCTACTGTCATTATATTACCCTAGTCTACCATCTACTGTCATTATATTACCTGGTCTACCCTCTACTGTCATTATATTACCTGGTCTACCATCTACTGTCATTATATTACCCTGGTCTACCATCTACTGTCATTATATTACACCCGGTCTACCATCTACAGTCATTATATTACCTGGTCTACCCTCTACTGTCATTATATTACCCTGGTCTACCATCTACTGTCATTATATTACCCTGGTCTACCATCTACTGTCATTATATTACCCTGGTCTACCATCTACTGTCATTATATTACCCTGGTCTCTACTGTCATCATATTACCCTGGTCTACCATCTACTGTCCTTATATTAACCTGGTCTACCATCTACTGTCCTTATATTAACCTGGTCTACCATCTACTGTCCTTATATTAACCTGGTCTACCATCTACTGTCATTATATTACCTGGTCATTATATTTCCCTGGTCTACCATCTACTGTCCTTATATTAACCTGGTCTACCATCTACTGTCAATCTATTAACCTGGTCTACCATCTACTGTCAATCTATTAACCTGGTCTACCATCTACTGTCATTATATTAACCTGGTCTACCATCTACTGTCATTATATTAACCTAGTCTACCATCTACTGTCATTATATTACCCTAGTCTACCATCTACTGTCAATCTAATGACCTGGTCTACCATCTACTGTCATTATATTAACCTGGTCTACCATCTACTGTCCTTATATTAACCTGGTCTATCATCTACTGTCAATCTATTAACCTGGTCTACCATCTACTGTCCTTATATTAACCTGGTCTACCATCTACTGTCCTTATATTAACCTGGTCTACCATCTACTGTCATTATATTACACTAGTCTACCATCCACTGTCAATCTATTAACCTGGTCTACCATCTACTGTCATTATATTACCCTGGTCTACCTTCTACTGTCATTATATTACCTGGTCTACCATCTACTGTCAATCTATTAACCTGGTCTACCATCTACTGTCCTTATATTAACCTGGTCTACCATCTACTGTCATTATATTAACCTGGTCTACCATCTACTGTCCTTATATTAACCTGGTCTACCATCTACTGTCATTATATTAACCTGGTCTACCATCTACTGTCCTTATATTACCCTGGTCTACCATCTACTGTCCTTATATTAACCTGGTCTACCATCTACTGTCCTTATCTTAACCTGGTCTACCATCTACTGTCCTTATATTAACCTTGTCTACCATCTACTGTCATTATATTACCTGGTCTCCCTTCTACCGTCATTATATTACCCTAGTCTACCGTCATTATATTACCTAGTCTACCATCTACTGTCCTTATATTAACCTGGTCTACCATCTACTGTCCTTATATTAACCTGGTCTACCATCTACTGTCATTATATTACACTAGTCTACCATCTACTGTCAATCTATTAACCTGGTCTACCATCTACTGTCATTATATTACCCTGGTCTCCCTTCTACCGTCATTATATTACCCTAGTCTACCATCTACTGTCATTATATTACCCTGGTCTACCATCTACTGTCAATCTATTAACCTGGTCTACCATCTACTGTCCTTATATTAACCTGGTCTCCCCTCTACTGTCATTATATTACCCTGGTCTACCATCTACTGTCAATCTATTAACCTGGTCTACCATCTACTGTCCTTATATTAACCTGGTCTACCATCTACTGTCCTTATATTAACCTGGTCTACCATCTACTGTCATTATATTACCCTGGTCTCCTTCTACCATCATTATATTACCCTAGTCTACCATCTACTGTCATTATATTACCCTGGTCTACCATCTACTGTCAATCTATTAACCTGGTCTACCATCTACTGTCATTATATTAACCTGGTCTACCATCTACTGTCCTTATATTAACCTGGTCTATCATCTACTGTCAATCTATTGACCTGGTCTACCATCTACTGTCCTTATATTAACCTGGTATACCATCTACTGTCATTATATTAACCTGGTCTACCATCTACTGTCCTTATATTAACCTGGTCTACCATCTACTGTCCTTATATTAACCTGGTCTACCATCTACTGTCCTTATATTAACCTGGTCTACCATCTACTGTCATTATATTAACCTGGTCTACCATCTACTGTCATTATATTACCCTGGTCTACCATCTACTGTCAATATATTACCTGGTCTACTTTCTACTGTCCTTGTATTAACCTGGTCGACCATCTACTGTCACTATATTACCCTGGTCTACCATCTACTGTCATTATATTACCCTGGTTATTATATTTCCTGGTCTACCATCTACTGTCCTTATATTAACCTGGTCTACCATCTACTGTCATTATATTACCCTGGTCTCCCCTCTACTGTCATTATATTACCCTAGTCTACCATCTACTGTCATTATATTACCCTGGTCTACCCTCTACTGTCATTATATTACCCTGGTCTACCATCTACTGTCAATCTATTAACCTGGTCTACCATCTACTGTCCTTATATTAACCTGGTCTACCATCTACTATCAATCTATTAACCTGGTCTACCATCTACTGTCCTTATATTAACCTGGTCTACCATCTACTGTCCTTATATTAACCTGGTCTATCATCTACTGTCCTTATATTAACCTGGTCTACCATCTACTGTCCTTATATTAACCTGGTCTACCATCTACTGTCATTATATTACCCTGGTCTCCCTTCTACTGTCATTATATTACCTAGTCTACCATCTACTGTCATTATATTACCCTAGTCTATGATCTACTGTCATTATATTACCCTGGTCTACCATCTACTGTCATTATATTACCCTGGTCTACCATCTACTGTCATTATATTACCCTGGTCTACCATCTACTGTCAATATATTACCCTGGTCTACCATCTACTGCATTTTATTACCTGGTCTATCATCTACTGTCATTATATTACCCTGGTCTACCATCTACTGTCATTATATTACCCTGGTCTACCTTCTACTGTCATTATCTTAACCTGGTCTACCATCTACTGTACTTATATTAACCTGGTCTACCATCTACTGTCATTATATTACCCTGGTCTACCATCTACTGTCATTATATTACCCTGGTCTACCATCTACTGTCATTATATTTCCCTGGTCTACCATCTACTGTACTTATATTAACCTGGTCTACCATCTACTGTCATTATATTACCCTGGTCTACCATCTACTGTCCTTATATTACCCTGGTCTACCATCTACTGTCCTTATATTAACCTGGTCTAACATCTACTGTCCTTATATTAACCTGATCTACCATCTACTGTCATTATATTACTCTACCTGTCATTATATTACCCTAGTCTACCATCTACTGTCCTTATATTAACCTAGTCTACCATCTACTGTCCTTATATTAACCTGGTCTACCATCTACTGTCCTTATATTAACCTGGTCTACCATCTACTGTCATTATATTACCCTGGTCTACCATCTACTGTCAATCTATTAACCTGGTCTACCATCTACTGTCCTTATATTAACCTGGTCTACCATCTACTGTCTTATATTAACCTGGTCTACCATCTACTGTCCTTATATTAACCTGGTCTACCATCTACTGTCCTTATATTAACCTGGTCTACCATCTACTGTCCTTATATTAACCTGGTCTACCATCTACTGTCATTATATTAACCTGGTCTACCATCTACTGTCCTTATATTAACCTGGTCTACCATCTACTGTCATTATATTAACCTGGTCTACCATCTACTGTCCTTATATTAACCTGGTCTACCATCTACTGTCCTTATATTAACCTGGTCTATCATCTACTGTCCTTATATTAACCTGGTCTCCCCTCTACTGTCATTATATTACACTGGTCTACCATCTACTGTCAATCTATTAACCTGGTCTACCATCTACTGTCCTTATATTAACCTGGTCTACCATCTACTGTCCTTATATTAACCTGGTCTACCATCTACTGTCATTATATTACCCTGGTCTCCCTTCTACCGTCATTATATTAACCTAGTCTACCATCTACTGTCCTTATATTAACCTGGTCTACCATCTACTGTCCTTATATTAACCTGGTCTACCATCTACTGTCATTATATTACCCTGGTCTACCATCTACTGTCAATCTATTATCCTGGTCTACCATCTACTGTCCTTATATTAACCTGGTCTACCATCTACTGTCATTATCTTAACCTGGTCTACCATCTACTGTACTTATATTAACCTGGTCTACCATCTACTGTCATTATATTACCCTGGTCTACCATCTACTGTCATTATATTACCCTGGTCTACCATCTACTGTCATTATATTTCCCTGGTCTACCATCTACTGTCAATCTATTAACCTGGTCTACCATCTACTGTCCTTATATTAACCTGGTCTACCATCTACTGTCCTTATATTAACCTGGTCTAACATCTACTGTCCTTATATTAACCTGATCTACCATCTACTGTCATTATATTACTCTACCGTCATTATATTACCTAGTCTACCATCTACTGTCCTTATATTAACCTAGTCTTCCATCTACTGTCCTTATATTAACCTGGTCTACCATCTACTGTCCTTATATTAACCTGGTCTACCATCTACTGTCATTATATTACCCTGGTCTACCATCTACTGTCAATCTATTAACCTGGTCTACCATCTACTGTCCTTATATTAACCTGGTCTACCATCTACTGTCCTTATATTAACCTGGTCTACCATCTACTGTCCTTATATTAACCTGGTCTACCATCTACTGTCCTTATATTAACCTGGTCTACCATCTACTGTCCTTATATTACCCTGGTCTACCATCTACTGTCCTTATATTAACCTGGTCTACCATCTACTGTCATTATATTACCCTGGTCATTATATTTCCCTGGTCTACCATCTACTGTCCTTATATTAACCTGGTCTACCATCTACTGTCAATCTATTAACCTGGTCTACCATCTACTGTCCTTATATTAACCTGGTATACCATCTACTGTCAATCTATTAACCTGGTCTACCATCTACTGTCCTTATATTAACCTGGTCTACCATCTACTGTCCTTATATTAACCTGATCTACCATCTACTGTCATTATATTACTCTACCGTCATTATATTACCCTAGTCTACCATCTACTGTCCTTATATTAACCTAGTCTACCATCTACTGTCCTTATATTAACCTGGTCTACCATCTACTGTCCTTATATTAACCTGGTCTACCATCTACTGTCATTATATTACCCTGGTCTACCATCTACTGTCAATCTATTATCCTGGTCTACCATCTACTGTCATTATATTACACTAGTCTACCATCCACTGTCAATCTATTAACCTGGTCTACCATCTACTGTCATTATATTACCCTGGTCTCCCTTCTACCGTCATTATATTACCCTAGTCTACCATCTACTGTCATTATATTACCCTGGTCTACCATCTACTGTCAATCTATTAACCTGGTCTACCATCTACTGTCATTATATTAACCTGGTCTACCATCTACTGTCCTTATATTAACCTGGTCTACCATCTACTGTCAATATATTAACCTGGTCTACCATCTACTGTCCTTATATTACCCTGGTCTACCATCTACTGTCCTTATATTAACCTAGTCTACCATCTACTGTCCTTATATTAACCTGGTCTACCATCTACTGTCATTATATTACACTAGTCTACCATCTACTGTCAATCTATTAACCTGGTCTACCATCTACTGTCCTTATATTAACCTGGTCTATCATCTACTGTCCTTATATTAACCTGGTCTCCCCTCTACTGTCATTATATTACCGTGGTCTACCATCTACTGTCAATCTATTAACCTGGTCTACCATCTACTGTCCTTATATTAACCTGGTCTACCATCTACTGTCCTTATATTAACCTGGTCTACCATCTACTGTCATTATATTACCCTGGTCTCCTTCTACCATCATTATATTACCCTAGTCTACCATCTACTGTCATTATATTACCCTGGTCTACCATCTACTGTCAATCTATTAACCTGGTCTACCATCTACTGTCATTATATTAACCTGGTCTACCATCTACTGTCCTTATATTAACCTGGTCTATCATCTACTGTCAATCTATTGACCTGGTCTACCATCTACTGTCCTTATATTAACCTGGTATACCATCTACTGTCATTATATTAACCTGGTCTACCATCTACTGTCCTTATATTAACCTGGTCTACCATCTACTGTCATTATATTACCCTAGTCTACCATCTACTGTCAATCTATTAACCTGGTCTACCATCTACTGTCATTATATTACCCTGGTCTCCCTTCTACCGTCATTATATTACCCTAGTCTACCATCTACTGTCCTTATATTAACCTGGTCTACCATCTACTGTCCTTATATTAACCTGGTCTACCATCTACTGTCAATCTATTAACCTGGTCTACCATCTACTGTCCTTATATTAACCTGGTATACCATCTACTGTCATTATATTAACCTGGTCTACCATCTACTGTCATTCTATTACCCTAGTCTACCATCTACTGTCAATCTATTAACCTGGTCTACCATATACTGTCATTATATTACCCTGGTCTCCCTTCTACCGTCATTATATTACCCTAGTCTACCATCTACTGTCCTTATATTAACCTGGTCTACCATCTACTGTCCTTATATTAACCTGGTCTACCATCTACTGTCCTTATATTAACCTGGTCTAACATCTACTGTCATTATATTACACTAGTCTACCATCTACTGTCAATCTATTAACCTGGTCTACCATCTACTGTCATTATATTACCCTGGTCTCCCTTCTACCGTCATTATATTACCCTAGTCTACCATCTACCGTCATTATATTACCCTGGTCTACCATCTACTGTCAATCTATTAACCTGGTCTACCATCTACTGTCCTTATATTAACCTGGTCTACCATCTACTGTCATTATATTAACCTGGTCTACCATCTACTGTCCTTATATTAACCTGGTCTACCATCTACTGTCCTTATATTACCCTGGTCTACCCTCTACTGTCCTTATATTAACCTGGTCTACCATCTACTGTCATTATATTACCCTGGTCATTATATTTCCCTGGTCTACCATCTACTGTCATTATATTACCCTGGTCTACCATCTACTGTCATTATATTACCCTGGTGTACCATCTACTGTCATTATATTACCCTGGTCTACCATCTACTGTTATTATATTACCCTGGTCTCTACTGTCATTATATAACCCTGGTTTAGCATCTACTGTCATTATATTACCCTGGTCTCTACTGTCATTATATTACCCTGGTCTACCATCTATTGTCATTATATTACCCTGGTCTACCATCTACTGTTATTATATTACCCTGGTCTCTACTGTCAATATAACCCTGGTCTACGCTCTACTGTCATTATATTACCCTGGTCTCTACTGTCATTATATTACCCTGGTCTACCCTCTACTGTCAGTATATTACCCTGGTCTACCATCTACTGTTATTATATTACCCTGGTCTCTACTGTCATTATATAACCCTGGTTTAGCATCTACTGTCATTATATTACCCTGGTCTACCATCTATTGTCATTATATTACCCTGGTCTACCATCTACTGTTATTATATTACCCTGGTCTCTACTGTCAATATAACCCTGGTCTACGCTCTACTGTCATTATATTACCCTGGTCTCTACTGTCATTATATTACCCTGGTCTCTACTGTCATTATATTACCCTGGTTTAGCATCTACTGTCATTATATTACCCTGGTCTCTACTGTCATTATCTTACCCTGGTCTCTACTGTCATTATATAACCCTGGTTTAGCATCTACTGTCATTATATTACCCTGGTCTCTACTGTCATTATATTACCCTGGTCTACCATCTATTGTCATTATATTACCCTGGTCTACCATCTACTGTTATTATATTACCCTGGTCTCTACTGTCAATATAACCCTGGTCTACGCTCTACTGTCATTATATTACCCTGGTCTCTACTGTCATTATATTACCCTGGTCTACCCTCTACTGTCAGTATATTACCCTGGTCTACCATCTACTGTTATTATATTACCCTGGTCTCTACTGTCATTATATAACCCTGGTTTAGCATCTACTGTCATTATATTACCCTGGTCTACCATCTATTGTCATTATATTACCCTGGTCTACCATCTACTGTTATTATATTACCCTGGTCTCTACTGTCAATATAACCCTGGTCTACGCTCTACTGTCATTATATTACCCTGGTCTCTACTGTCATTATATTACCCTGGTCTCTACTGTCATTATATTACCCTGGTTTAGCATCTACTGTCATTATATTACCCTGGTCTCTACTGTCATTATCTTACCCTGGTCTCTACTGTCATTATATTACCCTGGTGTCCCATCTACTGTCATTATATTACCCTGGTGTCCCATCTACTGTCATTATATTACCCTGGTCTGCCATCTAATGTCATTATATTACCCTGGTCTCTACTGTCATTATATTACCCTGGTCTCTACTGTCATTATATTACCCTGGTCTACCCTATATTGTCATTATATTACCTGGTCTACCATCTACTGTCATTATATTACCCTGGTCTACCATCTACTGTCATTATATTACCCTGGTCTACCATCTACTGTCATTATATTACCCTGGTCTACCATCTACTGTCATTATATTACCCTGGTCTACCCTCTACTGTCATTATATTACCCTGGTCTACCATCTACTGTCATTATATTACCCTGGTCTAACCTCTACTGTCATTATATTACCCTGGTCTACCATCTACTGTCATTATATTTCCCTGGTCTACCATCTACTGTCATTATATTACCCTGGTCTACCCTCTACTGTCATTATATTACCCTGGTCTACCCTCTACTGTCATTATATTACCATGGTCTCTACTGTCATTATATTACCCTGGTCTACCATCTACTGTCATTATATTTCCCTGGTCTACCACCTAGTGTCAATCTATTAACCTGGTCTACCATCCACTGTCATTATATTACCCTGGTCTACCTTCTATTGTCATTATCTTAACATGGTCTACCATCTACTGTCATTATATGACCCTGGTCTACCATCTACTGTCATTATATTACCCTGGTCTACCATCTACTGTCAATATATTACCCTGGTCTACTTTCTACTGGCATTATATTACCCTAGTCTACTTTCTACTGTCATTAAATTACCCTGGTCTACCCTCTACTGTCATTATATTACCCTGGTCTACCATCTACTGTCATTATATTACCCTGGTCTCTACTGTCATTATATTACCCTGGTCTACCATCTACTGTAATTATATTTCCCTGGTCTACCTTCTACTGTCATTATCTTAACATGGTCTACCATCTACTGTCATTATATTACCCTGGTCTACCATCTACTGTCATTATATTACCCTGGTTTACCATCTACTGTCAATATATTACCCTGGTCTACTTTCTACTGTCATTATATTACCCTAGTCTACTTTCTACTGTCATGAAATTACCCTGGTCTACCCTCTACTGTCATTATATTACCCTGGTCTACCATCTACTGTCATTATATTACCCTGGTCTCTACTGTCATTATATTACCCTGGTCTACCATCTACTGTCATTATAATTCCCTGGTCTACCATCTACTGTCAATCTATTAACCTGGTCTACCATCTACTGTCAATATATTACCCTGGTCTACCATCTACTGTCATTCCACTACCCTGGTCTACCATCTACTGTCATTATATTAACCTGGTCTACCATCTACTGTCAATCTATTAACCTGGTCTACCATCTACTGTCCTTATATTAACCTGGTCTACCATCTACTGTCCTTATATTACCCTGGTCTACCATCTACTGTCATTATATTACCCTGGTCATTATATTTCCCTGGTCTACCATCTACTGTCCTTATATTAACCTGGTCTACCATCTACTGTCATTATATTACCCTGGTCTCCCCTCTACTGTCATTATATTACCTAGTCTACCATCTACTGTCATTATATTACCCTGGTCTACCATCTACTGTCATTATATTACCCTGGTCTACCATCTACTGTCATTATATTACCCTGGTCTCTACTGTCATTATATTACCCTGGTCTACCCTCTACTGTCATTATATTACCCTGGTCTACCATCCACTGTCATTATATTACCCTGGTCTACCATCTACTGACATTATATTTCCCTGGTCTACCATCTACTGTCAATCTATTAACCTGGTCTACCATCTACTGTCCTTATATTAACCTGGTCTATCATCTACTGTCCTTATATTAACCTGGTCTCCCCTCTACTGTCATTATATTACACTGGTCTACCATCTACTGTCAATCTATTAACCTGGTCTACCATCTACTGTCCTTATATTAACCTGGTCTACCATCTACTGTCCTTATATTAACCTGGTCTACCATCTACTATCATTATATTACCCTGGTCTCCCTTCTACCGTCATTATATTACCCTAGTCTACCATCTACTGTCATTATATTACCCTGGTCTACCATCTACTGTCAATCTATTAACCTGGTCTACCATCTACTGTCATTATATTAACCTGGTCTACCATCTACTGTCATTATATTAACCTGGTCTATCATCTACTGTCAATCTATTAACCTGGTCTACCATCTACTGTCATTATATTACCTGGTCTCCTTCTACCGTCATTATATTACCCTAGTCTACCATCTACTGTCCTTATATTAACCTGGTCTACCATCTACTGTCCTTATATTAACCTGGTCTACCATCTACTGTCCTTATATTAACCTGGTCTACCATCTACTGTCATTATATTACACTAGTCTACCATCTACTGTCAATCTATTAACCTGGTCTACCATCTACTTTCATTATATTACCTGGTCTCCTTCTACTGTCATTATATTACCCTAGTCTACCATCTACTGTCATTATATTACCCTGGTCTACCATCTACTGTCAATCTATTAACCTGGTCTACCATCTACTGTCCTTATATTAACCTGGTCTATCATCTACTGTCCTTATATTAACCTGGTCTCCCTCTACTGTCATTATATTACCCTGGTCTACCATCTACTGTCAATCTATTACCCTGGTCTACCATCTACTGTCCTTATATTAACCTGGTCTACCATCTACTGTCCTTATATTAACCTGGTCTACCATCTACTGTCATTATATTACCCTGGTCTCCCTTCTACCGTCATTATATTACCCTAGTCTACCATCTACTGTCATTATATTAACCTGGTCTACCATCTACTGTCCTTATATTAACCTGGTCTATCATCTACTGTCAATCTATTAACCTGGTCTACCATCTACTGTCCTTATATTAACCTGGTATACCATCTACTGTCATTATATTAACCTGCTCTACCATCTACTGTCCTTATATTAACCTGCTCTACCATCTACTGTCCTTATATTAACCTGGTCTACCATCTACTGTCATTATATTACCCTAGTCTACCATCTACTGTCAATCTATTAACCTGGTCTACCATCTACTGACATTATATTTCCCTGGTCTACCATCTACTGTCCTTATATTACCCTGGTCTACCATCTACTGTCATTATATTACCCTGGTCATTATATTTCCCTGGTCTACCATCTACTGTCATTATATTTCCCTGGTCTACCATCTACTGTCCTTATATTAACCTGGTCTACCATCTACTGTCATTATATTACCCTGGTCTCCCCTCTACTGTCATTATATTACCCTAGTCTACCATCTACTGTCATTATATTACCCTGGTCTACCATCTACTGTCATTATATTACCCTGGTCTACCATCTACTGTCATTATATTACCTGGTCTACCATCTACTGTCATTATATTACCCTGGTCTACCCTCTACTGTCATTATATTACCCTGGTCTACCATCCTACTGTCATTATATTAACCTGGTCTACCATCTACTGTCCTTATATTAACCTGGTCTATCATCTACTGTCATTATATTACCTGGTCTACCATCTACTGTCATTATATTACACTGGTCTACCATCTACTGTCAATATATTAACCTGGTCTACCATCTACTGTCCTTATATTAACCTGGTCTACCATCTACTGTCATTATATTAACCTGGTCTACCATCTACTGTCATTATATTACCCTGGTCTACCATCTACTGTCATTATATTACCCTGGTCTACCATCTACTGTCATTATATTACCCTGGTCTACCATCTACTGTCAATCTATTAACCTGGTCTACCATCTACTGTCATTATATTAACCTGGTCTACCATCTACTGTCATTATATTAACCTGGTCTATCATCTACTGTCAATATATTAACCTGGTCTACCATCTACTGTCTTATATTAACCTGGTCTACCATCTACTGTCATTATATTAACCTGGTCTACCATCTACTGTCCTTATATTAACCTGGTCTACCATCTACTGTCATTATATTACCTGGTCTACCATCTACTGTCATTCTATTACCCTGGTCTACCATCTACTGTCATTATATTACCCTGGTCTACCTTCTACTGTCATTATATTAACCTGGTCTACCATCTACTGTCCTTATATTAACCTGGTCTATCATCTACTGTCAATCTATTAACCTGGTCTACCATCTACTGTCCTTATATTAACCTGGTCTACCATCTACTGTCATTATATTAACCTGGTCTACCATCTACTGTCCTTATATTAACCTGGTCTACCATCTACTGTCATTATATTACCCTGGTCTACCATCTACTGTCAATCTATTAACCTGGTCTACCATCTACTGACATTATATTTCCCTGGTCTACCATCTACTGTCCTTATATTACCCTGGTCTACCATCTACTGTCATTATATTACCCTGGTCATTATATTTCCCTGGTCTACCATCTACTGTCCTTATATTAACCTGGTCTACCATCTACTGTCATTATATTACCCTGGTCTCCCCTCTACTGTCATTATATTACCCTAGTCTACCATCTACTGTCATTATATTACCCTGGTCTACCATCTACTGTCATTATATTACCCTGGTCTACCATCTACTGTCATTATATTACCCTGGTCTCTACTGTCATTATATTACCCTGGTCTACCATCTACTGTCATTATATTACCTGGTCTACCCTCTACTGTCATTATATTACCCTGGTCTACCATCCACTGTCATTATATTACCCTGGTCTACCATCTACTGACATTATATTTCCCTGGTCTACCATCTACTGTCAATCTATTAACCTGGTCTACCATCTACTGTCCTTATATTAACCTGGTCTATCATCTACTGTCCTTATATTAACCTGGTCTCCCCTCTACTGTCATTATATTACACTGGTCTACCATCTACTGTCAATCTATTAACCTGGTCTACCATCTACTGTCCTTATATTAACCTGGTCTACCATCTACTGTCCTTATATTAACCTGGTCTACCATCTACTGTCATTATATTACCCTGGTCTCCCTTCTACCGTCATTATATTACCCTAGTCTACCATCTACTGTCATTATATTACCCTGGTCTACCATCTACTGTCAATCTATTAACCTGGTCTACCATCTACTGTTATTATATTAACCTGGTCTACCATCTACTGTCCTTATATTAACCTGGTCTATCATCTACTGTCAATCTATTAACCTGGTCTACCATCTACTGTCCTTATATTAACCTGATCTACCATCTACTGTCCTTATATTAACCTGATCTACCATCTACTGTCCTTATATTAACCTGGTCTACCATCTACTGTCATTATATTACCCTAGTCTACCATCTACTGTCAATCTATTAACCTGGTCTACCATCTACTGTCATTATATTACCCTGGTCTCCCTTCTACCGTCATTATATTACCCTAGTCTACCATCTACTGTCCTTATATTAACCTGGTCTACCATCTACTGTCCTTATATTAACCTGGTCTACCATCTACTGTCCTTATATTAACCTGGTCTACCATCTACTGTCCTTATATTAACCTGGTCTACCATCTACTGTCATTATAATTCCCTGGTCTACCATCTACTGTCAATCTATTAACCTGGTCTACCATCTACTGTCATTATATTAACCTGGTCTACCATCTACTGTCAATCTATTAACCTGGTCTACCATCTACTGTCCTTATATTAACCTGGTCTACCATCTACTGTCCTTATATTACCCTGGTCTACCATCTACTGTCATTATATTACCCTGGTCATTACTGTCATTATATTCCCTGGTCTACCATCTACTGTCATTATATTAACCTGGTCTACCATCTACTGTCATTATATTACCCTGGTCTACCATCTACTGTCATTATATTACCTGGTCTACCATCTACTGTCATTATATTACCCTGGTCTACCATCTACTGTCATTATATTACCCTGGTCTACCATCTACTGTCATTATATTACCCTGGTCTACCATCTACTGTCATTATATTACCCTGGTCTACCATCTACTGTCATTATATTACCTGGTCTACCCTCTACTGTCATTATATTACCCTGGTCTACCATCTACTGTCATTATATTACCCTGGTCTACCATCTACTGTCATTATATTTCCCTGGTCTACCATCTACTGTCATTATATTAACCTGGTCTACCATCTACTGTCCTTATATTAACCTGGTCTACCATCTACTGTCCTTATATTAACCTGGTCTACCATCTACTGTCATTATATTAACTGGTCTACCATCTACTGTCCTTATATTAACCTGGTCTACCATCTACTGTCATTATATTACCCTGGTCTACCATCTACTGTCCTTATATTAACCTGGTCTACCATCTACTGTCATTATATTAACCTGGTCTACCATCTACTGTCATTATATTAACCTGGTCTACCATCTACTGTCATTATATTAACCTGGTCTACCATCTACTGTCATTATATTAACCTGGTCTACCATCTACTGTCCTTATATTAACCTGGTCTACCATCTACTGTCATTATATTACCTGGTCTACCATCTACTGTCAATCTATTAACCTGGTCTACCATCTACTGTCATTATATTACCCTAGTCTACCATCTACTGTCAATCTATTAACCTGGTCTACCATCTACTGTCATTATATTACCCTGGTCTACCATCTACTGTCATTATATTACCTGGTCTACCATCTACTGTCATTATATTAACCTGGTCTACCATCTACTGTCCTTATATTAACCTGGTCTACCATCTACTGTCCTTATATTAACCTGGTCTACCATCTACTGTCATTATATTAACTGGTCTACCATCTACTGTCATTATATTAACCTGGTCTACCATCTACTGTCATTATATTACCCTGGTCTACCATCTACTGTCATTATATTACCCTGGTCTACCATCTACTGTCATTATATTACCCTGGTCTACCATCTACTGTCATTATATTACCTGGTCTACCATCTACTGTCATTATATTAACCTGGTCTACCATCTACTGTCCTTATATTAACCTGGTCTACCATCTACTGTCATTATATTAACCTGGTCTACCATCTACTGTCATTATATTAACCTGGTCTACCATCTACTGTCATTATATTACCTGGTCTACCATCTACTGTCATTATATTACCCTGGTCTACCATCTACTGTCATTATATTACCCTGGTCTACCATCTACTGTCATTATATTACCCTGGTCTACCATCTACTGTCATTATATTACCTGGTCTACCATCTACTGTCATTATATTACCCTGGTCTACCATCTACTGTCATTATATTACCCTGGTCTACCATCTACTGTCATTATATTACCCTGGTCTACCATCTACTGTCATTATATTTCCCTGGTCTACCATCTACTGTCATTATATTAACCTGGTCTACCATCTACTGTCATTATATTAACCTGGTCTACCATCTACTGTCCTTATATTAACCTGGTCTACCATCTACTGTCATTATATTAACCTGGTCTACCATCTACTGTCAATCTATATTAACCTGGTCTACCATCTACTGTCTTATATTAACCTGGTCTACCATCTACTGTCATTATATTAACCTGGTCTACCATCTACTGTCATTATATTACCTGGTCTACCATCTACTGTCATTATATTACCCTGGTCTACCATCTACTGTCATTATATTAACCTGGTCTACCATCTACTGTCATTATATTAACCTGGTCTACCATCTACTGTCATTATATTAACCTGGTCTACCATCTACTGTCCTTATATTAACCTGGTCTATCATCTACTGTCTTATATTAACCTGGTCTACCATCTACTGTCCTTATATTAACCTGGTCTACCATCTACTGTCATTATATTAACCTGAGTCTACCATCTACTGTCCTTATATTAACCTGGTCTACCATCTACTGTCATTATATTACCCTGGTCTACCATCTACTGTCAATCTATTAACCTGGTCTACCATCTACTGTCATTATATTAACCTGGTCTACCATCTACTGTCATTATATTAACCTGGTCTACCATCTACTGTCCTTATATTAACCTGGTCTACCATCTACTGTCCTTATATTAACCTGGTCTACCATCTACTGTCCTTATATTAACCTGGTCTACCATCTACTGTCATTATATTACACTGGTCTACCATCTACTCTCAATCTATTAACCTGGTCTACCATCTACTGTCATTATATTAACCTGGTCTACCATCTACTGTCATTCTATTAACCTGGTCTACCATCTACTGTCCTTATATTAACCTGGTCTATCATCTACTGTCTTTTATTAACCTGGTCTACCATCTACTGTCATTATATTAACCTGGTCTACCATCTACTGTCAATCTATTAACCTGGTCTACCATCTACTGTCCTTATATTAACCTGGTCTACCATCTACTGTCCTTATATTAACCTGGTCTACCATCTACTGTCATTATATTACCTGGTCTACCTTCTACTGTCATTATATTACCCTAGTCTACCATCTACTGTCATTATATTAACCTGGTCTACCATCTACTGTCCTTATATTAACCTGGTCTACCATCTACTGTCAATCTATTAACCTGGTCTACCATCTACTGTCCTTATATTAACCTGGTCTACCATCTACTGTCATTATATTAACCTGGTCTACCATCTACTGTCCTTATATTAACCTGGTCTACCATCTACTGTCAATCTATTAACCTGGTCTACCATCTACTGTCCTTATATTAACCTGGTATACCATCTACTGTCATTATATTAACCTGTCTACCATCTACTGTCCTTATATTAACCTGGTCTACCATCTACTGTCATTATATTACCCTAGTCTACCATCTACTGTCAATCTATTAACCTGGTCTACCATCTACTGTCATTATATTACCTGGTCTACCATCTACTGTCAATCTATTAACCTGGTCTACCATCTACTGTCCTTATATTAACCTGGTCTACCATCTACTGTCCTTATATTAACCTGGTCTACCATCTACTGTCATTATATTACCCTGGTCTCCCTTCTACCTTCATTATATTACCCTAGTCTACCATCTACTGTCATTATATTAACCTGGTCTACCATCTACTGTCAATCTATTAACCTGGTCTACCATCTACTGTCCTTATATTAACCTGGTCTACCATCTACTGTCATTATATTAACCTGGTCTACCATCTACTGTCCTTATATTAACCTGGTCTATCATCTACTGTCATTATATTAACCTGGTCTACCATCTACTGTCCTTATATTACCCTGGTCTACCATCTACTGTCCTTATATTAACCTGGTCTACCATCTACTGTCCTTATATTAACCTGGTCTACCATCTACTGTCAATCTATTAACCTGGTCTACCATCTACTGTCATTATATTACCCTGGTCTACCATCTACTGTCATTATATTACCCTGGTCTACCATCTACTGTCATTATATTACCCTGGTCTACCATCTACTGTCATTATATTTCCCTGGTCTACCATCTACTGGCAATCTATTAACCTGGTCTACCATCTACTGTCCTTATATTAACCTGGTCTACCATCTACTGTCCTTATATTAACCTGGTCTACCATCTACTGTCATTATATTACCCTGGTCATTATATTTCCCTGGTCTACCATCTACTGTCCTTATATTAACCTGGTCTACCATCTACTGTCATTATATTACCCTGGTCTACCCTCTATTGTCAATGTATTACCCTGGTCTATCATCTACTGTCATTATATTTCCCTGGTCTACCATCTACTGCATTTTATTACCCTGGTCTACCATCTACTGTCATTATATTACCCTGGTCTACCATCTACTGTCATTATATTACCCTGGTCTACCTTCTACTGTCATTATCTTAACCTGGTCTACCATCTACTGTACTTATATTAACCTGGTCTACCATCTACTGTCATTATATTAACCTGGTCTACCATCTACTGTCATTATATTACCCTGGTCTACCATCTACTGTCATTATATTACCCTGGTCTACCATCTACTGTCATTATATTTCCCTGGTCTACAATCTACTGTCAATCTATTAACCTGGTCTA
Organism: Oncorhynchus gorbuscha; assembly: GCF_021184085.1. Taxonomy (NCBI): domain Eukaryota; kingdom Metazoa; phylum Chordata; class Actinopteri; order Salmoniformes; family Salmonidae; genus Oncorhynchus; species Oncorhynchus gorbuscha. The sequence goes on from NC_060179.1 coordinate 87,138,255, forward strand.
CCATCTACTGTCATTATATTACCCTGGTCATTATATTTCCCTGGTCTACCATCTACTGGGCTTATATCACCCCGGTCTACCATCTACTGTCATTATATTACCCTGGTCTACCATTTACTGTCATTATATTACCCTGGTCTACCCTCTATTGTCATTATATTACCCTGGTCTACCATCTACTGTCATTATATTACCCTGGTCAACCATCTACTGTCATTATATTACCCTGGTCTCTACTGTCATTATATTACCCTGGTCTCTATTGTCATTATATTACCCTGGTCTACCATCTACTGTTATTATATTACCCTGGTCTCTACTGTCAATATAACCCTGGTCTACGCTCTACTGTCATTATATTACCCTGGTCTCTACTGTCATTATATTACCCTGGTTTAGCATCTACTGTCATTATATTACCCTGGTCTCTACTGTCATTATCTTACCCTGGTCTACCATCTATTGTCATTATATTACCCTGGTCTACCATCTACTGTTATTATATTACCCTGGTCTCTACTGTCAATATAACCCTGGTCTACGCTCTACTGTCATTATATTACCCTGGTCTCTACTGTCATTATATTACCCTGGTCTACCCTCTACTGTCATTATATTACCCTGGTCTACCATCTACTGTTAATATATTACCCTGGTCTCTACTGTCATTATATAACCCTGGTTTAGCATCTACTGTCATTATATTACCCTGGTCTCTACTGTCATTATATTACCCTGGTCTACCATCTATTGTCATTATATTACCCTGGTCTACCATCTACTGTTATTATATTACCCTGGTCTCTACTGTCAATATAACCCTGGTCTACGCTCTACTGTCATTATATTACCCTGGTCTCTACTGTCATTATATTACCCTGGTCTCTACTGTCATTATATTACCCTGGTTTAGCATCTACTGTCATTATATTACCCTGGTTTAGCATCTACTGTCATTATATTACCCTGGTCTACCATCTATTGTCATTATATTACCCTGGTCAACCCTCTCCTGTCATTATATTACCCTGGTCAACCCTCTCCTGTCATTATATTACCCTGGTCTCTACTGTCATTATATAACCCTGGTTTAGCATCTACTGTCATTATATTACCCTGGTCTCTACTGTCATTATCTTACCCTGGTCTACCATCTACTGTCATTATATTACCCTGGTCTACCATCTACTGTCATTATATTACCCTGGTGTCCCATCTACTGTCATTATATTACCCTGGTCTGCCATCTACTGTCATTATATTACCCTGGTCTACCATCTAATATCATTATATTACCCTGGTCTACCATCTACTGTCATTATATTACCCTGGTCTACCATCTACTGTCATTATATTACCCTGGTCTACCATCTACTGTCATTATATTACCCTGGTCTCTACTGTCATTATAATACCCTGGTCTACCATCTACTGTCATTATATTACCTTGGTCTACCCTCATTATATTACCCTGGTCTACCATCTACTGTCATTATATTACCCTGGTCTACCATCTACTGTCATTATGTTACCCTGGTCTACCATCTACTGTCATTATATTACCCTGGTCTACCATCTACTGTCATTATATTACCCTGGTCTCTACTGTCATTATATTACCCTGGTCTCTACTGTCATTATATTACCCTGGTCTCTACTGTCATTATATTACCCTGGTCTACCCTATATTGTCATTATATTACCCTGGTCTACCATCTACTGTCATTATATTACCCTGGTCTACCATCTACTGTCATTATATTACCCTGGTCTACCATCTACTGTCATTATATTACCCTGGTCTACCATCTACTGTCATTATATTACCCTGGTCTACCATCTACTGTCATTATATTACCCTGGTCTACCATCTACTGTCATTATATTACCCTGGTCTACCATCTACTGTTATTATATTACCCTGGTCTCTACTGTCACTATATAACCCTGGTTTAGCATCTACTGTCATTATATTACCCTGGTCTCTACTGTCATTATATAACCCTGGTTTAGCATCTACTGTCATTATATTACCCTGGTCTCTATTGTAATTATATTACCCTGGTCTACCATCTATTGTCATTATATTACCCTGGTCTACCATCTACTGTTATTATATTACCCTGGTCTCTACTGTCAATATAACCCTGGTCTACGCTCTACTGTCATTATATTACCCTGGTCTCTACTGTCATTATATTACCCTGGTCTACCCTCTAATGTCATTATATTACCCTGGTCTACCATCTACTGTTATTATATTACCCTGGTCTCTACTGTCACTATATAACCCTGGTTTAGCATCTACTGTCATTATATTACCCTGGTCTCTACTGTCATTATATTACCCTGGTTTAGCATCTACTGTCATTATATTACCCTGGTCTCTACTGTCATTATCTTACCCTGGTCTACCATCTATTGTCATTATATTACCCTGGTCAACCCTCTCCTGTCATTATATTACCCTGGTCTCTACTGTCATTATATAACCCTGGTTTAGCATCTACTGTCATTATATTACCCTGGTCTCTACTGTCATTATCTTACCCTGGTCTACCATCTACTGTCATTATATTACCCTGGTCTACCATCTACTGTCATTATATTACCCTGGTGTCCCATCTACTGTCATTATATTACCCTGGTCTGCCATCTACTGTCATTATATTACCCTGGTCTACCATCTAATGTCATTATATTACCCTGGTCTACCATCTACTGTCATTATATTACCCTGGTCTACCATCTACTGTCATTATATTACCCTGGTCTACCATCTACTGTCATTATATTACCCTGGTCTCTACTGTCATTATAATACCCTGGTCTCTACTGTCATTATATTACCTTGGTCTACCCTCATTATATTACCCTGGTCTACCATCTACTGTCATTATATTACCCTGGTCTACCATCTACTGTCATTATGTTACCCTGGTGTACCATCTACTGTCATTATATTACCCTGGTCTCTACTGTCATTATATTACCCTGGTCTACTTTCTACTGTCATTATATTACCCTGGTCTACCCTATATTGTCATTATATTACCCTGGTCTACCATCTACTGTCATTATATTACCCTGGTCTACCATCTACTGTCATTATATTACCCTGGTCTACCATCTACTGTCATTATATTACCCTGGTCTACCATCTACTGTCATTATATTACCCTGGTCTACCATCTACTGTCATTATATTACCCTGGTCTACCATCTACTGTCATTATATTACCCTGGTGTACCATCTACTGTCATTATATTACCCTGGTCTACCATCTACTGTCATTATATTACCCTGGTGTACCATCTACTGTCATTATATTACCCTGTTCTACCATCTACTCTCATTATATTACCCTGGTCTACAATCTACTGTCATTATATTACCCTGGTCTACCATCTACTGTCATTATATTACCCTGGTCTACCCTCTACTGTCATTATATTACCCTGGTCTACCATCTACTGTCATTATATTACCCTGGTCTACCCTCTACTGTCATTATATTACCCTGGTCTACCATCTACTGTCATTATATTTCCCTGGTCTACCACCTAGTGTCAATCTATTAACCTGGTCTACCATCCACTGTCATTATATTAACCTGGTCTACCATCTACTGTCCTTATATTAACCTGGTCTATCATCTACTGTCAATCTATTAACCTGGTCTACCATCTACTGTCCTTATATTAACCTGGTATACCATCTACTGTCATTATATTAACCTGGTCTACCATCTACTGTCCTTATATTAACCTGGTCTACCATCTACTGTCATTATATTACCCTGGTCTACCATCTACTGTCAATCTATTAACCTGGTCTACCATCTACTGTCATTATATTACCCTGGTCTCCCTTCTACCGTCATATTACCCTAGTCTACCATCTACTGTCCTTATATTAACCTGGTCTACCATCTACTGTCCTTATATTAACCTGGTCTACCATCTACTGTCCTTATATTAACCTGGTCTACCATCTACTGTCATTATATTACACTAGTCTACCATCTACTGTCAATCTATTAACCTGGTCTACCATCTACTGTCATTATATTACCCTGGTCTCCCTTCTACCGTCATTATATTACCCTAGTCTACCATCTACTGTCATTATATTACCCTGGTCTACCATCTACTGTCAATCTATTAACCTGGTCTACCATCTACTGTCAATCTATTAACCTGGTCTACCATCCACTGTCATTATATTAACCTGGTCTACCATCTACTGTCCTTATATTAACCTGGTCTATCATCTACTGTCAATCTATTAACCTGGTCTACCATCTACTGTCCTTATATTAACCTGGTATACCATCTACTGTCATTATATTAACCTGGTCTACCATCTACTGTCCTTATATTAACCTGGTCTACCATCTACTGTCATTATATTACCCTGGTCTACCATCTACTGTCAATCTATTAACCTGGTCTACCATCTACTGTCATTATATTACCCTGGTCTCCCTTCTACCGTCATATTACCCTAGTCTACCATCTACTGTCAATCTATTAACCTGGTCTACCATCTACTGTCATTATATTACCCTGGTCTCCCTTCTACCGTCATATTACCCTAGTCTACCATCTACTGTCCTTATATTAACCTGGTCTACCATCTACTGTCCTTATATTAACCTGGTCTACCATCTACTGTCATTATATTACACTAGTCTACCATCTACTGTCAATCTATTAACCTGGTCTACCATCTACTGTCAATCTATTAACCTGGTCTACCATCTACTGTCATTATATTACACTAGTCTACCATCTACTGTCAATCTATTAACCTGGTCTACCATCTACTGTCATTATATTACCCTGGTCTCCCTTCTACCGTCATTATATTACCCTAGTCTACCATCTACTGTCATTATATTACCCTGGTCTACCATCTACTGTCCTTATATTAACCTGGTCTACCATCTAGTGTCATTATATTAACCTGGTCTACCATCTACTGTCCTTATATTAACCTGGTCTATCATCTACTGTCATTATATTAACCTGGTCTACCATCTACTGTCCTTATATTACCCTGGTCTACCATCTACTGTCCTTATATTAACCTGGTCTACCATCTACTGTCCTTATATTACCCTGGTCTACCATCTACTGTTAATATATTACCCTGGTCTCTACTGTCATTATATTACACCCGGTCTACCATCTACAGTCAATATATTACCCTGGTCTACCATCTACTGTCAATATATTACCCTGGTCTACCATCTACTGTCATTATATTAACCTGGTCTACCATCTACTGTCATTATATTACCCTGGTCTACCATCTACTGTCAATATATTACCCTGTTCTACTTTCTACTGTCAATATATTACCCTGTTCGACCATCTACTGTCACTATATTACCCTGGTCTACCATCTACTGTCATTATATTACCCTGGTTATTATACCTGGTCTACCATCTACTGTCCTTATATTAACCTGGTCTCCCTTCTACTGTCATTATATTACCCTAGTCTACCATCTACTGTCATTATATTACCCTGGTCTACCCTCTACTGTCATTATATTACCCTGGTCTACCCTCTACTGTCATTATATTACCCTGGTCTACCATCTACTGTCATTATATTACACCCGGTCTACCATCTACAGTCATTATATTACCCTGGTCTCCCTTCTACCGTCATATTACCCTAGTCTACCATCTACTGTCCTTATATTAACCTGGTCTACATCATCTACTGTCATTATATTAACCTGGTCTACCATCTACTGTCATTATATTAACCTGGTCTACCATCTACTGTCCATTATATTACCTGGTCTACCATCCTGGTCTACCATCTACTGTCCATCTACTGTCATTATATTACCCTGGTCTCCCTTCTACCGTCATATTACCCTAGTCTACCATCTACTGTCAATCTATTAACCTGGTCTACCATCTACTGTCATTATATTACCCTGGTCTCCCTTCTTATATTACCCTAGTCTACCATCTACTGTCCTTATATTAACCTGGTCTACCATCTACTGTCCTTATATTAACCTGGTCTACCATCTACTGTCATTATATTACACTAGTCTACCATCTACTGTCAATCTATTAACCTGGTCTACCATCTACTGTCAATCTATTAACCTGGTCTCTATCTACTGTCATTATATTTAGTCTACCATCTACTGTCAATCTATTAACCTGGTCTACCATCTACTGTCATTATTATATTATATTACCCTAGTCTACCATCTACTGTCCTGGTCTACCATCTACTGTCCTTATATTAACCTGGTCTACCATCTAGTGTCATTATATTAACCTGGTCTACCATCTACTGTCCTTATATTAACCTGGTCTATCATCTACTGTCATTATATTAACCTGGTCTACCATCTACTGTCCTTATATTACCCTGGTCTACCATCTACTGTCCTTATATTAACCTGGTCTACCATCTACTGTCCTTATATTACCCTGGTCTACCATCTACTGTTAATATATTACCCTGGTCTCTACTGTCATTATATTACACCCGGTCTACCATCTACAGTCAATATATTACCCTGGTCTACCATCTACTGTCAATATATTACCCTGGTCTACCATCTACTGTCATTATATTAACCTGGTCTACCATCTACTGTCATTATATTACCCTGGTCTACCATCTACTGTCAATATATTACCCTGTTCTACTTTCTACTGTCAATATATTACCCTGTTCGACCATCTACTGTCACTATATTACCCTGGTCTACCATCTACTGTCATTATATTACCCTGGTTATTATATTTCCCTGGTCTACCATCTACTGTCCTTATATTAACCTGGTCTCCCTTCTACTGTCATTATATTACCCTAGTCTACCATCTACTGTCATTATATTACCCTGGTCTACCCTCTACTGTCATTATATTACCCTGGTCTACCCTCTACTGTCATTATATTACCCTGGTCTACCATCTACTGTCATTATATTACACCCGGTCTACCATCTACAGTCAATATATTACCCTGGTCTACCATCTACTGTCAATATATTACCCTGGTCTACCATCTACTGTCATTATATTAACCTGGTCTACCATCTACTGTCATTATATTACCCTGGTCTACCATCTACTGTCATTATATTACCCTGGTCTACCATCTACTGTCATTATATTACCCTGGTCTCTACTGTCATCATATTACCCTGGTCTACCATCTACTGTCATTATATTACACTGGTCCACCCTCTACTGTCATTATATTACCCTGGTCTACCCTCTACTTTCATTATATTACCCTGGTCTACCATCTACTGTCATTATATTTCCCTGGTCTACCATCTACTGCATTTTATTACCCTGGTCTACCATCTACTGTCATTATATTACCCTGGTCTACCTTCTACTGTCATTATCTTAACCTGGTCTACCATCTACTGTACTTATCTTAACCTGGTCTACCATCTACTGTCCTTATATTAACCTGGTCTACCATCTACTGTCCTTATATTAACCTGGTCTACCATCTACTGTCCTTATATTAACCTGGTCTACCATCTACTGTCCTTATATTAACCTGGTCTACCATCTACTGTCCTTATATTAACCTGGTCTACCATCTACTGTCATTATATTAACCTGGTCTACCATCTACTGTCCTTATATTAACCTGGTCTACCATCTACTGTCATTATATTACACCCGGTCTACCATCTACAGTCAATATATTACCCTGGTCTACCATCTACTGTCAATATATTACCCTGGTCTGCCATCTACTGTCATTATATTACCCTGGTCTACCATCTACTGTCATTATATTACCCTGGTCTACCATCTACTGTCATTATATTACCCTGGTCTACCATCTACTGTCATTATATTTCCCTGGTCTACCATCTACTGTCAATCTATTAACCTGGTCTACCATCTATTGTCCTTATATTAACCTGGTCTACCATCTACTGTCCTTATATTAACCTGGTCTACCATCTACTGTCCTTATATTAACCTGGTCTACCATCTACTGTCATTATATTACCCTGGTCTCCCTTCTACTGTCATTATATTACCCTAGTCTACCATCTACTGTCATTATATTACCCTGGTCTACCCTCTACTGTCAATATATTACCCTGTTCTACCCTCTACTGTCAATATATTACCCTGTTCTACTTTCTACTGTCCTTATATTAACCTGGTCGACCATCTACTGTCACTATATTACCCTGGTCTACCATCTACTGTCATTATATTACCCTGGTTATTATATTTCCCTGGTCTACCATCTACTGTCCTTATATTTCCCTGGTCTACCATCTACTGTCAATCTATTAACCTGGTCTACCCTCTATTGTCAATATATTACCCTGGTCTACCATCTACTGTCATTATATTTCCCTGGTCTACCATCTACTGCATTTTATTACCCTGGTCTACCATCTACTGTCATTATATTACCCTGGTCTACCTTCTACTGTCATTATCTTAACCTGGTCTACCATCTACTGTACTTATCTTAACCTGGTCTACCATCTACTGTCCTTATATTAACCTGGTCTACCATCTACTGTCCTTATATTAACCTGGTCTACCATCTACTGTCCTTATATTAACCTGGTCTACCATCTACTGTCCTTATATTAACCTGGTCTACCATCTACTGTCCTTATATTAACCTGGTCTACCATCTACTGTCATTATATTAACCTGGTCTACCATCTACTGTCCTTATATTAACCTGGTCTACCATCTACTGTCATTATATTACACCCGGTCTACCATCTACAGTCAATATATTACCCTGGTCTACCATCTACTGTCAATATATTACCCTGGTCTGCCATCTACTGTCATTATATTACCCTGGTCTACCATCTACTGTCATTATATTACCCTGGTCTACCATCTACTGTCATTATATTACCCTGGTCTACCATCTACTGTCATTATATTTCCCTGGTCTACCATCTACTGTCAATCTATTAACCTGGTCTACCATCTATTGTCCTTATATTAACCTGGTCTACCATCTACTGTCCTTATATTAACCTGGTCTACCATCTACTGTCCTTATATTAACCTGGTCTACCATCTACTGTCATTATATTACCCTGGTCTCCCTTCTACTGTCATTATATTACCCTAGTCTACCATCTACTGTCATTATATTACCCTGGTCTACCCTCTACTGTCAATATATTACCCTGTTCTACTTTCTACTGTCCTTATATTAACCTGGTCGACCATCTACTGTCCTTATATTAACCTGGTCGACCATCTACTGTCATTATATTACCCTGGTTATTATATTTCCCTGGTCTACCATCTACTGTCCTTATATTAACCTGGTCTCCCTTCTACTGTCATTATATTACCCTAGTCTACCATCTACTGTCATTATATTACCCTGGTCTACCCTCTACTGTCATTATATTACCCTGGTCTACCATCTACTGTCATTATATTACCCTGGTCTACCATCTACTGTCATTATATTACACCCGGTCTACCATCTACAGTCAATATATTACCCTGGTCTACCATCTACTGTCAATATATTACCCTGGTCTACCATCTACTGTCATTATATTAACCTGGTCTACCATCTACTGTCATTATATTACCCTGGTCTACCATCTACTGTCATTATATTACCCTGGTCTACCATCTACTGTCAATATATTACCCTGTTCTACTTTCTACTGTCCTTATATTAACCTGGTCGACCATCTACTGTCACTATATTACCCTGGTCTACCATCTACTGTCATTATATTACCCTGGTTATTATATTTCCCTGGTCTACCATCTACTGTCCTTATATTAACCTGGTCTACCATCTACTGTCATTATATTACCCTGGTCTACCATCTACTGTCAATATATTACCCTGGTCTACCATCTACTGTCATTATATTACCCTGGTCTACCATCTACTGTCAATATATTACCCTGTTCTACTTTCTACTGTCCTTATATTAACCTGGTCTACCATCTACTGTCACTATATTACCCTGGTCTACCATCTACTGTCATTATATTACCCTGGTCATTATATTTCCCTGGTCTACCATCTACTGTCCTTATATTAACCTGGTCTACCATCTACTGTCATTATATTACCCTGGTCTCCCCTCTACTGTCATTATATTACCCTAGTCTACCATCTACTGTCATTATATTACCCTGGTCTACCATCTACTGTCATTATATTACCCTGGTCTACCATGTACTGTCATTATATTACCCTGGTCTCTACTGTCATTATATTACCCTGGTCTACCCTCTACTGTCATTATATTACCCTGGTCTACCATCTACTGTCATTATATTACCCTGGTCTACCATCTACATTACCCTGGTCTCTACTGTCATCATATTACCCTGGTCTACCATCTACTGTCATTATATTAACCTGGTCTACCATCTACTGTCCTTATATTAACCTGGTCTACCATCTACTGTCCTTATATTAACCTGGTCTACCATCTACTGTCCTTATATTAACCTGGTCTACCATCTACTGTCATTATATTAACCTGGTCTACCATCTACTGTCCTTATATTAACCTGGTCTACCATCTACTGTCATTATATTACACCCGATCTACCATCTACAGTCAATATATTACCCTGGTCTACCATCTACTGTCAATATATTACCCTGGTCTACCATCTACTGTCATTATATTACCCTGGTCTACCATCTACTGTCATTATATTACCCTGGTCTACCATCTACTGTCATTATATTACCCTGGTCTACCATCTACTGTCATTATATTTCCCTGGTCTACCATCTACTGTCAATCTATTAACCTGGTCTACCATCTATTGTCCTTATATTAACCTGGTCTACCATCTACTGTCCTTATATTAACCTGGTCTACCATCTACTGTCATTATATTACCCTGGTCTCCCTTCTACTGTCATTATATTACCCTAGTCTCCCTTCTACTGTCATTATATTACCCTGGTCTACCCTCTACTGTCATTATATTACCCTGGTCTACCATCTACTGTCATTATATTACCCTGGTCTACTGTCATTATATTACACCCGGTCTACCATCTACAGTCAATATATTACCCTGGTCTACCATCTACTGTCAATATATTACCCTGGTCTACCATCTACTGTCATTATATTAACCTGGTCTACCATCTACTGTCATTATATTACCCTGGTCTACCATCTACTGTCAATATATTACCCTGTTCTACTTTCTACTGTCAATATATTACCCTGTTCGACCATCTACTGTCACTATATTACCCTGGTCTACCATCTACTGTCATTATATTACCCTGGTTATTATATTTCCCTGGTCTACCATCTACTGTCCTTATATTAACCTGGTCTCCCTTCTACTGTCATTATATTACCCTAGTCTACCATCTACTGTCATTATATTACCCTGGTCTACCCTCTACTGTCATTATATTACCCTGGTCTACCCTCTACTGTCATTATATTACCCTGGTCTACCATCTACTGTCATTATATTACACCCGGTCTACCATCTACAGTCAATATATTACCCTGGTCTACCATCTACTGTCAATATATTACCCTGGTCTACCATCTACTGTCATTATATTAACCTGGTCTACCATCTACTGTCATTATATTACCCTGGTCTACCATCTACTGTCATTATATTACCCTGGTCTACCATCTACTGTCAATATATTACCCTGTTCTACTTTCTACTCTCCTTATATTAACCTGGTCGACCATCTACTGTCACTATATTACCCTGGTCTACCATCTACTGTCATTATATTACCCTGGTTATTATATTTCCCTGGTCTACCATCTACTGTCCTTATATTAACCTGGTCTACCATCTACTGTCAATATATTACGCTGGTCTACCATCTACTGTCAATATATTACCCTGGTCTACCATCTACTGTCATTATATTAACCTGGTCTACCATCTACTGTCATTATATTACCCTGGTCTACCATCTACTGTCAATATATTACCCTGTTCTACTTTCTACTGTCCTTATATTAACCTGGTCTACCATCTACTGTCACTATATTACCCTGGTCTACCATCTACTGTCATTATATTACCCTGGTTATTATATTTCCCTGGTCTACCATCTACTGTCCTTATATTAACCTGGTCTCCCTTCTACTGTCATTATATTAACCTGGTCTACCATCTACTGTCCTTATATTAACCTGGTCTACCATCTACTGTCATTATATTACCCTGGTCTCCCTTCTACTGTCATTATATTACCCTAGTCTACCATCTACTGTCATTATATTACCCTGGTCTACCCTCTACTGTCAATATATTACCCTGTTCTACTTTCTACTGTCCTTATATTAACCTGGTCGACCATCTACTGTCACTATATTACCCTGGTCTACCATCTACTGTCATTATATTACCCTGGTTATTATATTTCCCTGGTCTACCATCTACTGTCCTTATATTAACCTGGTCTCCTTCTACTGTCATTATATTACCCTAGTCTACCATCTACTGTCATTATATTACCCTGGTCTACCCTCTACTGTCATTATATTACCCTGGTCTACCATCTACTGTCATTATATTACCCTGGTCTACCATCTACTGTCATTATATTACACCCGGTCTACCATCTACAGTCATTATATTACCCTGGTCTACCCTCTACTGTCATTATATTACCCTGGTCTACCATCTACTGTCATTATATTACCCTGGTCTACCATCTACTGTCATTATATTACCCTGGTCTACCATCTACTGTCATTATATTACCCTGGTCTCTACTGTCATCATATTACCCTGGTCTACCATCTACTGTCCTTATATTAACCTGGTCTACCATCTACTGTCCTTATATTAACCTGGTCTACCATCTACTGTCCTTATATTAACCTGGTCTACCATCTACTGTCATTATATTACCCTGGTCATTATATTTCCCTGGTCTACCATCTACTGTCCTTATATTAACCTGGTCTACCATCTACTGTCAATCTATTAACCTGGTCTACCATCTACTGTCAATCTATTAACCTGGTCTACCATCTACTGTCATTATATTAACCTGGTCTACTATCTACTGTCCTTATATTAACCTGGTCTACCATCTACTGTCATTATATTACCCTAGTCTACCATCTACTGTCAATCTAATGACCTGGTCTACCATCTACTGTCATTATATTAACCTGGTCTACCATCTACTGTCCTTATATTAACCTGGTCTATCATCTACTGTCAATCTATTAACCTGGTCTACCATCTACTGTCCTTATATTAACCTGGTCTACCATCTACTGTCCTTATATTAACCTGGTCTACCATCTACTGTCATTATATTACACTAGTCTACCATCCACTGTCAATCTATTAACCTGGTCTACCATCTACTGTCATTATATTACCCTGGTCTCCCTTCTACCGTCATTATATTACCCTGGTCTACCATCTACTGTCAATCTATTAACCTGGTCTACCATCTACTGTCCTTATATTAACCTGGTCTACCATCTACTGTCATTATATTAACCTGGTCTACCATCTACTGTCCTTATATTAACCTGGTCTACCATCTACTGTCATTATATTAACCTGGTCTACCATCTACTGTCCTTATATTACCCTGGTCTACCATCTACTGTCCTTATATTAACCTGGTCTACCATCTACTGTCCTTATCTTAACCTGGTCTACCATCTACTGTCCTTATATTAACCTTGTCTACCATCTACTGTCATTATATTACCCTGGTCTCCCTTCTACCGTCATTATATTACCCTAGTCTACCGTCATTATATTACCCTAGTCTACCATCTACTGTCCTTATATTAACCTGGTCTACCATCTACTGTCCTTATATTAACCTGGTCTACCATCTACTGTCATTATATTACACTAGTCTACCATCTACTGTCAATCTATTAACCTGGTCTACCATCTACTGTCATTATATTACCCTGGTCTCCCTTCTACCGTCATTATATTACCCTGGTCTACCATCTACTGTCAATCTATTAACCTGGTCTACCATCTACTGTCCTTATATTAACCTGGTCTACCATCTACTGTCATTATATTAACCTGGTCTACCATCTACTGTCCTTATATTAACCTGGTCTACCATCTACTGTCATTATATTAACCTGGTCTACCATCTACTGTCCTTATATTACCCTGGTCTACCATCTACTGTCCTTATATTAACCTGGTCTACCATCTACTGTCCTTATCTTAACCTGGTCTACCATCTACTGTCCTTATATTAACCTTGTCTACCATCTACTGTCATTATATTACCCTGGTCTCCCTTCTACCGTCATTATATTACCCTAGTCTACCGTCATTATATTACCCTAGTCTACCATCTACTGTCCTTATATTAACCTGGTCTACCATCTACTGTCCTTATATTAACCTGGTCTACCATCTACTGTCATTATATTACACTAGTCTACCATCTACTGTCAATCTATTAACCTGGTCTACCATCTACTGTCATTATATTACCCTGGTCTCCCTTCTACCGTCATTATATTACCCTAGTCTACCATCTACTGTCATTATATTACCCTGGTCTACCATCTACTGTCAATCTATTAACCTGGTCTACCATCTACTGTCCTTATATTAACCTGGTCTCCCCTCTACTGTCATTATATTACCCTGGTCTACCATCTACTGTCAATCTATTAACCTGGTCTACCATCTACTGTCCTTATATTAACCTGGTCTACCATCTACTGTCCTTATATTAACCTGGTCTACCATCTACTGTCATTATATTACCCTGGTCTCCCTTCTACCATCATTATATTACCCTAGTCTACCATCTACTGTCATTATATTACCCTGGTCTACCATCTACTGTCAATCTATTAACCTGGTCTACCATCTACTGTCATTATATTAACCTGGTCTACCATCTACTGTCCTTATATTAACCTGGTCTATCATCTACTGTCAATCTATTGACCTGGTCTACCATCTACTGTCCTTATATTAACCTGGTATACCATCTACTGTCATTATATTAACCTGGTCTACCATCTACTGTCCTTATATTAACCTGGTCTACCATCTACTGTCCTTATATTAACCTGGTCTACCATCTACTGTCCTTATATTAACCTGGTCTACCATCTACTGTCATTATATTAACCTGGTCTACCATCTACTGTCATTATATTACCCTGGTCTACCATCTACTGTCAATATATTACCCTGTTCTACTTTCTACTGTCCTTGTATTAACCTGGTCGACCATCTACTGTCACTATATTACCCTGGTCTACCATCTACTGTCATTATATTACCCTGGTTATTATATTTCCCTGGTCTACCATCTACTGTCCTTATATTAACCTGGTCTACCATCTACTGTCATTATATTACCCTGGTCTCCCCTCTACTGTCATTATATTACCCTAGTCTACCATCTACTGTCATTATATTACCCTGGTCTACCCTCTACTGTCATTATATTACCCTGGTCTACCATCTACTGTCAATCTATTAACCTGGTCTACCATCTACTGTCCTTATATTAACCTGGTCTACCATCTACTATCAATCTATTAACCTGGTCTACCATCTACTGTCCTTATATTAACCTGGTCTACCATCTACTGTCCTTATATTAACCTGGTCTATCATCTACTGTCCTTATATTAACCTGGTCTACCATCTACTGTCCTTATATTAACCTGGTCTACCATCTACTGTCATTATATTACCCTGGTCTCCCTTCTACTGTCATTATATTACCCTAGTCTACCATCTACTGTCATTATATTACCCTAGTCTATGATCTACTGTCATTATATTACCCTGGTCTACCATCTACTGTCATTATATTACCCTGGTCTACCATCTACTGTCATTATATTACCCTGGTCTACCATCTACTGTCAATATATTACCCTGGTCTACCATCTACTGCATTTTATTACCTGGTCTATCATCTACTGTCATTATATTACCCTGGTCTACCATCTACTGTCATTATATTACCCTGGTCTACCTTCTACTGTCATTATCTTAACCTGGTCTACCATCTACTGTACTTATATTAACCTGGTCTACCATCTACTGTCATTATATTACCCTGGTCTACCATCTACTGTCATTATATTACCCTGGTCTACCATCTACTGTCATTATATTTCCCTGGTCTACCATCTACTGTACTTATATTAACCTGGTCTACCATCTACTGTCATTATATTACCCTGGTCTACCATCTACTGTCCTTATATTACCCTGGTCTACCATCTACTGTCCTTATATTAACCTGGTCTAACATCTACTGTCCTTATATTAACCTGATCTACCATCTACTGTCATTATATTACTCTACCGTCATTATATTACCCTAGTCTACCATCTACTGTCCTTATATTAACCTAGTCTACCATCTACTGTCCTTATATTAACCTGGTCTACCATCTACTGTCCTTATATTAACCTGGTCTACCATCTACTGTCATTATATTACCCTGGTCTACCATCTACTGTCAATCTATTAACCTGGTCTACCATCTACTGTCCTTATATTAACCTGGTCTACCATCTACTGTCCTTATATTAACCTGGTCTACCATCTACTGTCCTTATATTAACCTGGTCTACCATCTACTGTCCTTATATTAACCTGGTCTACCATCTACTGTCCTTATATTAACCTGGTCTACCATCTACTGTCCTTATATTACCCTGGTCTACCATCTACTGTCCTTATATTAACCTGGTCTACCATCTACTGTCATTATATTACCCTGGTCATTATATTTCCCTGGTCTACCATCTACTGTCCTTATATTAACCTGGTCTACCATCTACTGTCAATCTATTAACCTGGTCTACCATCTACTGTCAATCTATTAACCTGGTCTACCATCTACTGTCCTTATATTAACCTGGTCTACCATCTACTGTCCTTATATTAACCTGATCTACCATCTACTGTCATTATATTACTCTACCGTCATTATATTACCCTAGTCTACCATCTACTGTCCTTATATTAACCTAGTCTACCATCTACTGTCCTTATATTAACCTGGTCTACCATCTACTGTCCTCATATTAACCTGGTCTACCATCTACTGTCATTATATTACCCTGGTCTACCATCTACTGTCAATCTATTATCCTGGTCTACCATCTACTGTCCTTATATTAACCTGGTCTACCATCTACTGTCATTATATTAACCTGGTCTACCATCTACTGTCCTTATATTAACCTGGTCTACCATCTACTGTCATTATATTAACCTGGTCTACCATCTACTGTCCTTATATTAACCTGGTCTACCATCTACTGTCCTTATATTAACCTGGTCTATCATCTACTGTCCTTATATTAACCTGGTCTCCCCTCTACTGTCATTATATTACACTGGTCTACCATCTACTGTCAATCTATTAACCTGGTCTACCATCTACTGTCCTTATATTAACCTGGTCTACCATCTACTGTCCTTATATTTCCCTGGTCTACCATCTACTGTCAATCTATTAACCTGGTCTACCATCTACTGTCCTTATATTAACCTGGTCTACCATCTACTGTCCTTATATTAACCTGGTCTAACATCTACTGTCCTTATATTAACCTGATCTACCATCTACTGTCATTATATTACTCTACCGTCATTATATTACCCTAGTCTACCATCTACTGTCCTTATATTAACCTAGTCTACCATCTACTGTCCTTATATTAACCTGGTCTACCATCTACTGTCCTTATATTAACCTGGTCTACCATCTACTGTCATTATATTACCCTGGTCTACCATCTACTGTCAATCTATTAACCTGGTCTACCATCTACTGTCCTTATATTAACCTGGTCTACCATCTACTGTCCTTATATTAACCTGGTCTACCATCTACTGTCCTTATATTAACCTGGTCTACCATCTACTGTCCTTATATTAACCTGGTCTACCATCTACTGTCCTTATATTACCCTGGTCTACCATCTACTGTCCTTATATTAACCTGGTCTACCATCTACTGTCATTATATTACCCTGGTCATTATATTTCCCTGGTCTACCATCTACTGTCCTTATATTAACCTGGTCTACCATCTACTGTCAATCTATTAACCTGGTCTACCATCTACTGTCCTTATATTAACCTGGTATACCATCTACTGTCAATCTATTAACCTGGTCTACCATCTACTGTCCTTATATTAACCTGGTCTACCATCTACTGTCCTTATATTAACCTGATCTACCATCTACTGTCATTATATTACTCTACCGTCATTATATTACCCTAGTCTACCATCTACTGTCCTTATATTAACCTAGTCTACCATCTACTGTCCTTATATTAACCTGGTCTACCATCTACTGTCCTTATATTAACCTGGTCTACCATCTACTGTCATTATATTACCCTGGTCTACCATCTACTGTCAATCTATTATCCTGGTCTACCATCTACTGTCCTTATATTAACCTGGTCTACCATCTACTGTCATTATATTAACCTGGTCTACCATCTACTGTCCTTATATTAACCTGGTCTACCATCTACTGTCATTATATTAACCTGGTCTACCATCTACTGTCCTTATATTAACCTGGTCTACCATCTACTGTCCTTATATTACCCTGGTCTACCATCTACTGTCCTTATATTAACCTGGTCTACCATCTACTGTCATTATATTACCCTGGTCATTATATTTCCCTGGTCTACCATCTACTGTCCTTATATTAACCTGGTCTACCATCTACTGTCAATCTATTAACCTGGTCTACCATCTACTGTCATTATATTAACCTGGTATACCATCTACTGTCATTATATTAACCTGGTCTACTATCTACTGTCCTTATATTAACCTGGTCTACCATCTACTGTCATTATATTACCCTAGTCTACCATCTACTGTCAATCTAATAACCTGGTCTACCATCTACTGTCATTATATTACACTAGTCTACCATCCACTGTCAATCTATTAACCTGGTCTACCATCTACTGTCATTATATTACCCTGGTCTCCCTTCTACCGTCATTATATTACCCTAGTCTACCATCTACTGTCATTATATTACCCTGGTCTACCATCTACTGTCAATCTATTAACCTGGTCTACCATCTACTGTCCTTATATTAACCTGGTCTACCATCTACTGTCATTATATTAACCTGGTCTACCATCTACTGTCCTTATATTAACCTGGTCTACCATCTACTGTCAATATATTAACCTGGTCTACCATCTACTGTCCTTATATTACCCTGGTCTACCATCTACTGTCCTTATATTAACCTAGTCTACCATCTACTGTCCTTATCTTAACCTGGTCTACCATCTACTGTCCTTATATTAACCTTGTCTACCATCTACTGTCATTATATTACCCTGGTCTCCCTTCTACCGTCATTATATTACCCTAGTCTACCATCTACTGTCCTTATATTAACCTGGTCTACCATCTACTGTCCTTATATTAACCTGGTCTACCATCTACTGTCATTATATTACACTAGTCTACCATCTACTGTCAATCTATTAACCTGGTCTACCATCTACTGTCCTTATATTAACCTGGTCTATCATCTACTGTCCTTATATTAACCTGGTCTCCCCTCTACTGTCATTATATTACCGTGGTCTACCATCTACTGTCAATCTATTAACCTGGTCTACCATCTACTGTCCTTATATTAACCTGGTCTACCATCTACTGTCCTTATATTAACCTGGTCTACCATCTACTGTCATTATATTACCCTGGTCTCCCTTCTACCATCATTATATTACCCTAGTCTACCATCTACTGTCATTATATTACCCTGGTCTACCATCTACTGTCAATCTATTAACCTGGTCTACCATCTACTGTCATTATATTAACCTGGTCTACCATCTACTGTCCTTATATTAACCTGGTCTATCATCTACTGTCAATCTATTGACCTGGTCTACCATCTACTGTCCTTATATTAACCTGGTCTACCATCTACTGTCAATCTATTAACCTGGTCTACCATCTACTGTCCTTATATTAACCTGGTATACCATCTACTGTCATTATATTAACCTGGTCTACCATCTACTGTCATTCTATTACCTAGTCTACCATCTACTGTCAATCTATTAACCTGGTCTACCATATACTGTCATTATATTACCCTGGTCTCCCTTCTACCGTCATTATATTACCCTAGTCTACCATCTACTGTCCTTATATTAACCTGGTCTACCATCTACTGTCCTTATATTAACCTGGTCTACCATCTACTGTCCTTATATTAACCTGGTCTAACATCTACTGTCATTATATTACACTAGTCTACCATCTACTGTCAATCTATTAACCTGGTCTACCATCTACTGTCATTATATTACCCTGGTCTCCCTTCTACTGTCATTATATTACCTAGTCTACCATCTACTGTCATTATATTACCCTGGTCTACCATCTACTGTCAATCTATTAACCTGGTCTACCATCTACTGTCCTTATATTAACCTGGTCTACCATCTACTGTCATTATATTAACCTGGTCTACCATCTACTGTCCTTATATTAACCTGGTCTACCATCTACTGTCCTTATATTACCCTGGTCTACCCTCTACTGTCCTTATATTAACCTGGTCTACCATCTACTGTCCTTATATTAACCTGGTCTACCATCTACTGTCATTATATTTCCCTGGTCTACCATCTACTGTCAATCTATTAACCTGGTCTACCATCTACTGTCCTTATATTAACCTGGTCTACCATCTACTGTCCTTATATTAACCTGGTCTACCATCTACTGTCATTATATTACCCTGGTCATTATATTTCCCTGGTCTACCATCTACTGTCATTATATTACCCTGGTCTACCATCTACTGTCATTATATTACCCTGGTGTACCATCTACTGTCATTATATTACCCTGGTCTACCATCTACTGTTATTATATTACCCTGGTCTCTACTGTCATTATATAACCCTGGTTTAGCATCTACTGTCATTATATTACCCTGGTCTCTACTGTCATTATATTACCCTGGTCTACCATCTATTGTCATTATATTACCCTGGTCTACCATCTACTGTTATTATATTACCCTGGTCTCTACTGTCAATATAACCCTGGTCTACGCATCTACTGTCATTATATTACCCTGGTCTCTACTGTCATTATATTACCCTGGTCTACCCTCTACTGTCAGTATATTACCCTGGTCTACCATCTACTGTTATTATATTACCCTGGTCTCTACTGTCATTATATAACCCTGGTTTAGCATCTACTGTCATTATATTACCCTGGTCTACCATCTATTGTCATTATATTACCTGGTCTACCATCTACTGTTATTATATTACCCTGGTCTCTACTGTCAATATACCCTGGTCTACGCTCTACTGTCATTATATTACCCTGGTCTCTACTGTCATTATATTACCGTCTCTACTGTCATTATATTACCCTGGTTTAGCATCTACTGTCATTATATTACCCTGGTCTCTACTGTCATTATCTTACCCTGGTCTCTACTGTCATTATATTACCCTGGTGTCCCATCTACTGTCATTATATTACCCTGGTGTCCCATCTACTGTCATTATATTACCCTGGTCTGCCATCTAATGTCATTATATTACCCTGGTCTCTACTGTCATTATATTACCCTGGTCTCTACTGTCATTATATTACCCTGGTCTACCCTATATTGTCATTATATTACCCTGGTCTACCATCTACTGTCATTATATTACCCTGGTCTACCATCTACTGTCATTATATTACCCTGGTCTACCATCTACTGTCATTATATTACCCTGGTCTACTTTCTACTGGCATTATATTACCCTAGTCTACTTTCTACTGTCATTAAATTACCCTGGTCTACCCTCTACTGTCATTATATTACCCTGGTCTACCATCTACTGTCATTATATTACCCTGGTCTCTACTGTCATTATATTACCCTGGTCTACCATCTACTGTAATTATATTTCCCTGGTCTACCTTCTACTGTCATTATCTTAACATGGTCTACCATCTACTGTCATTATATTACCCTGGTCTACCATCTACTGTCATTATATTACCCTGGTTTACCATCTACTGTCAATATATTACCCTGGTCTACTTTCTACTGTCATTATATTACCCTAGTCTACTTTCTACTGTCATATATTACCCTGGTCTACCCTCTACTGTCATTATATTACCCTGGTCTACCATCTACTGTCATTATATTACCCTGGTCTCTACTGTCATTATATTACCCTGGTCTACCATCTACTGTCATTATATTCCCTGGTCTACCATCTACTGTCAATCTATTAACCTGGTCTACCATCTACTGTCATTATATTACCCTGGTCTACCATCTACTGTCATTCCACTACCCTGGTCTACCATCTACTGTCATTATATTAACCTGGTCTACCATCTACTGTCAATCTATTAACCTGGTCTACCATCTACTGTCCTTATATTAACCTGGTCTACCATCTACTGTCCTTATATTACCCTGGTCTACCATCTACTGTCATTATATTACCCTGGTCATTATATTTCCCTGGTCTACCATCTACTGTCATTATATTACCCTGGTCTACCATCTACTGTCATTATATTACCCTGGTCTACCATCTACTGTCATTATATTACCCTGGTCTACTTTCTACTGGCATTATATTACCCTAGTCTACTTTCTACTGTCATTAAATTACCCTGGTCTACCCTCTACTGTCATTATATTACCCTGGTCTACCATCTACTGTCATTATATTACCCTGGTCTCTACTGTCATTATATTACCCTGGTCTACCATCTACTGTAATTATATTTCCCTGGTCTACCTTCTACTGTCATTATCTTAACATGGTCTACCATCTACTGTCATTATATTACCCTGGTCTACCATCTACTGTCATTATATTACCCTGGTTTACCATCTACTGTCAATATATTACCCTGGTCTACTTTCTACTGTCATTATATTACCCTAGTCTACTTTCTACTGTCATGAAATTACCCTGGTCTACCCTCTACTGTCATTATATTACCCTGGTCTACCATCTACTGTCATTATATTACCCTGGTCTCTACTGTCATTATATTACCCTGGTCTACCATCTACTGTCATTATAATTCCCTGGTCTACCATCTACTGTCAATCTATTAACCTGGTCTACCATCTACTGTCAATATATTACCCTGGTCTACCATCTACTGTCATTCCACTACCCTGGTCTACCATCTACTGTCATTATATTAACCTGGTCTACCATCTACTGTCAATCTATTAACCTGGTCTACCATCTACTGTCCTTATATTAACCTGGTCTACCATCTACTGTCCTTATATTACCCTGGTCTACCATCTACTGTCATTATATTACCCTGGTCATTATATTTCCCTGGTCTACCATCTACTGTCCTTATATTAACCTGGTCTACCATCTACTGTCATTATATTACCCTGGTCTCCCCTCTACTGTCATTATATTACCCTAGTCTACCATCTACTGTCATTATATTACCCTGGTCTACCATCTACTGTCATTATATTACCCTGGTCTACCATCTACTGTCATTATATTACCCTGGTCTCTACTGTCATTATATTACCCTGGTCTACCATCTACTGTCATTATATTACCCTGGTCTACCCTCTACTGTCATTATATTACCCTGGTCTACCATCCACTGTCATTATATTACCCTGGTCTACCATCTACTGACATTATATTTCCCTGGTCTACCATCTACTGTCAATCTATTAACCTGGTCTACCATCTACTGTCCTTATATTAACCTGGTCTATCATCTACTGTCCTTATATTAACCTGGTCTCCCCTCTACTGTCATTATATTACACTGGTCTACCATCTACTGTCAATCTATTAACCTGGTCTACCATCTACTGTCCTTATATTAACCTGGTCTACCATCTACTGTCCTTATATTAACCTGGTCTACCATCTACTATCATTATATTACCCTGGTCTCCCTTCTACCGTCATTATATTACCCTAGTCTACCATCTACTGTCATTATATTACCCTGGTCTACCATCTACTGTCAATCTATTAACCTGGTCTACCATCTACTGTCATTATATTAACCTGGTCTACCATCTACTGTCATTATATTAACCTGGTCTATCATCTACTGTCAATCTATTAACCTGGTCTACCATCTACTGTCATTATATTACCCTGGTCTCCCTTCTACCGTCATTGTATTACCCTAGTCTACCATCTACTGTCCTTATATTAACCTGGTCTACCATCTACTGTCCTTATATTAACCTGGTCTACCATCTACTGTCCTTATATTAACCTGGTCTACCATCTACTGTCATTATATTACACTAGTCTACCATCTACTGTCAATCTATTAACCTGGTCTACCATCTACTTTCATTATATTACCCTGGTCTCCCTTCTACCGTCATTATATTACCCTAGTCTACCATCTACTGTCATTATATTACCCTGGTCTACCATCTACTGTCAATCTATTAACCTGGTCTACCATCTACTGTCCTTATATTAACCTGGTCTATCATCTACTGTCCTTATATTAACCTGGTCTCCCCTCTACTGTCATTATATTACCCTGGTCTACCATCTACTGTCAATCTATTAACCTGGTCTACCATCTACTGTCCTTATATTAACCTGGTCTACCATCTACTGTCCTTATATTAACCTGGTCTACCATCTACTGTCATTATATTACCCTGGTCTCCCTTCTACCGTCATTATATTACCCTAGTCTACCATCTACTGTCATTATATTAACCTGGTCTACCATCTACTGTCCTTATATTAACCTGGTCTATCATCTACTGTCAATCTATTAACCTGGTATACCATCTACTGTCATTATATTAACCTGCTCTACCATCTACTGTCCTTATATTAACCTGGTCTACCATCTACTGTCATTATATTACCCTAGTCTACCATCTACTGTCAATCTATTAACCTGGTCTACCATCTACTGACATTATATTTCCCTGGTCTACCATCTACTGTCCTTATATTACCCTGGTCTACCATCTACTGTCATTATATTACCCTGGTCATTATATTTCCCTGGTCTACCATCTACTGTCCTTATATTAACCTGGTCTACCATCTACTGTCATTATATTACCCTGGTCTCCCCTCTACTGTCATTATATTACCCTAGTCTACCATCTACTGTCATTATATTACCCTGGTCTACCATCTACTGTCATTATATTACCCTGGTCTCTACTGTCATTATATTACCCTGGTCTACCATCTACTGTCATTATATTACCCTGGTCTACCCTCTACTGTCATTATATTACCCTGGTCTACCATCCACTGTCATTATATTACCCTGGTCTACCATCTACTGACATTATATTTCCCTGGTCTACCATCTACTGTCAATCTATTAACCTGGTCTACCATCTACTGTCCTTATATTAACCTGGTCTATCATCTACTGTCCTTATATTAACCTGGTCTCCCCTCTACTGTCATTATATTACACTGGTCTACCATCTACTGTCAATCTATTAACCTGGTCTACCATCTACTGTCCTTATATTAACCTGGTCTACCATCTACTGTCCTTATATTAACCTGGTCTACCATCTACTGTCATTATATTACCCTGGTCTCCTTCTACCGTCATTATATTACCCTAGTCTACCATCTACTGTCATTATATTACCCTGGTCTACCATCTACTGTCAATCTATTAACCTGGTCTACCATCTACTGTCATTATATTAACCTGGTCTACCATCTACTGTCCTTATATTAACCTGGTCTATCATCTACTGTCAATCTATTAACCTGGTCTACCATCTACTGTCCTTATATTAACCTGGTATACCATCTACTGTCATTATATTAACCTGGTCTACCATCTACTGTCCTTATATTAACCTGGTCTACCATCTACTGTCATTATATTACCCTAGTCTACCATCTACTGTCAATCTATTAACCTGGTCTACCATCTACTGTCATTATATTACCCTGGTCTCCCTTCTACCGTCATTATATTAACCTGGTCTACCATCTACTGTCCTTATATTAACCTGGTCTATCATCTACTGTCAATCTATTAACCTGGTCTACCATCTACTGTCCTTATATTAACCTGGTATACCATCTACTGTCATTATATTAACCTGCTCTACCATCTACTGTCCTTATATTAACCTGGTCTACCATCTACTGTCATTATATTACCCTAGTCTACCATCTACTGTCAATCTATTAACCTGGTCTACCATCTACTGACATTATATTTCCCTGGTCTACCATCTACTGTCCTTATATTACCCTGGTCTACCATCTACTGTCATTATATTACCCTGGTCATTATATTTCCCTGGTCTACCATCTACTGTCCTTATATTAACCTGGTCTACCATCTACTGTCATTATATTACCCTGGTCTCCCCTCTACTGTCATTATATTACCCTAGTCTACCATCTACTGTCATTATATTACCCTGGTCTACCATCTACTGTCATTATATTACCCTGGTCTACCATCTACTGTCATTATATTACCCTGGTCTCTACTGTCATTATATTACCCTGGTCTACCATCTACTGTCATTATATTACCCTGGTCTACCCTCTACTGTCATTATATTACCCTGGTCTACCATCCACTGTCATTATATTACCCTGGTCTACCATCTACTGACATTATATTTCCCTGGTCTACCATCTACTGTCCTTATATTAACCTGGTCTACCATCTACTGTCATTATATTACCCTAGTCTACCATCTACTGTCAATCTATTAACCTGGTCTACCATCTACTGTCAATCTATTAACCTGGTCTACCATCTACTGTCCTTATATTAACCTGGTCTATCATCTACTGTCCTTATATTAACCTGGTCTCCCCTCTACTGTCATTATATTACACTGGTCTACCATCTACTGTCAATCTATTAACCTGGTCTACCATCTACTGTCCTTATATTAACCTGGTCTACCATCTACTGTCCTTATATTAACCTGGTCTACCATCTACTGTCATTATATTACCCTGGTCTCCCTTCTACCGTCATTATATTACCCTAGTCTACCATCTACTGTCATTATATTACCCTGGTCTACCATCTACTGTCAATCTATTAACCTGGTCTACCATCTACTGTCATTATATTAACCTGGTCTACCATCTACTGTCCTTATATTAACCTGGTCTATCATCTACTGTCAATCTATTAACCTGGTCTACCATCTACTGTCCTTATATTAACCTGGTATACCATCTACTGTCATTATATTAACCTGATCTACCATCTACTGTCCTTATATTAACCTGGTCTACCATCTACTGTCATTATATTACCCTAGTCTACCATCTACTGTCAATCTATTAACCTGGTCTACCATCTACTGTCATTATATTACCCTGGTCTCCCTTCTACTGTCATTATATTACCCTAGTCTACCATCTACTGTCCTTATATTAACCTGGTCTACCATCTACTGTCCTTATATTAACCTGGTCTACCATCTACTGTCCTTATATTAACCTGGTCTACCATCTACTGTCATTATATTACACTAGTCTACCATCTACTCTCAATCTATTAACCTGGTCTACCATCTACTGTCATTATATTAACCTGGTCTACCATCTACTGTCAATCTATTAACCTGGTCTACCATCTACTGTCCTTATATTAACCTGGTCTATCATCTACTGTCCTTTTATTAACCTGGTCTCCCCTCTACTGTCATTATATTACCCTGGTCTACCATCTACTGTCAATCTATTAACCTGGTCTACCATCTACTGTCCTTATATTAACCTGGTATACCATCTACTGTCATTATATTAACCTGCTCTACCATCTACTGTCCTTATATTAACCTGGTCTACCATCTACTGTCATTATATTACCCTAGTCTACCATCTACTGTCAATCTATTAACCTGGTCTCCCCTCTACTGTCATTATATTACCCTGGTCTACCATCTACTGTCAATCTATTAACCTGGTCTACCATCTACTGTCCTTATATTAACCTGGTCTACCATCTACTGTCCTTATATTAACCTGGTCTACCATCTACTGTCATTATATTACCCTGGTCTCCCTTCTACCGTCATTATATTACCCTAGTCTACCATCTACTGTCCTTATATTAACCTGGTCTATCATCTACTGTCAATCTATTAACCTGGTCTACCATCTACTGTCCTTATATTAACCTGGTATACCATCTACTGTCATTATATTAACCTGCTCTACCATCTACTGTCCTTATATTAACCTGGTCTACCATCTACTGTCATTATAATTCCCTGGTCTACCATCTACTGTCAATCTATTAACCTGGTCTACCATCTACTGTCAATATATTACCCTGGTCTACCATCTACTGTCATTCCACTACCCTGGTCTACCATCTACTGTCATTATATTAACCTGGTCTACCATCTACTGTCAATCTATTAACCTGGTCTACCATCTACTGTCCTTATATTAACCTGGTCTACCATCTACTGTCCTTATATTACCCTGGTCTACCATCTACTGTCATTATATTACCCTGGTCATTATATTTCCCTGGTCTACCATCTACTGTCCTTATATTAACCTGGTCTACCATCTACTGTCATTATATTACCCTGGTCTACCCTCTACTGTCATTATATTACCCTAGTCTACCATCTACTGTCATTATATTACCCTGGTCTACCATCTACTGTCATTATATTACCCTGGTCTACCATCTACTGTCATTATATTACCCTGGTCTCTACTGTCATTATATTACCCTGGTCTACCATCTACTGTCATTATATTACCCTGGTCTACCCTCTACTGTCATTATATTACCCTGGTCTACCATCCACTGTCATTATATTACCCTGGTCTACCATCTACTGACATTATATTTCCCTGGTCTACCATCTACTGTCAATCTATTAACCTGGTCTACCATCTACTGTCCTTATATTAACCTGGTCTACCATCTACTGTCCTTATATTAACCTGGTCTACCATCTACTGTCATTATATTACACTAGTCTACCATCTACTGTCAATCTATTAACCTGGTCTACCATCTACTGTCATTATATTACCCTGGTCTACCATCTACTGTCATTATATTACCCTGGTCTACCATCTACTGTCATTATATTACCCTGGTCTACCATCTACTGTCAATATATTAACCTGGTCTACCATCTACTGTCCTTATATTAACCTGGTCTATCATCTACTGTCCTTATATTAACCTGGTCTACCATCTACTGTCATTATATTACCCTGGTCTACCATCTACTGTCAATCTATTAACCTGGTCTACCATCTACTGTCCTTATATTAACCTGGTCTACCATCTACTGTCCTTATATTAACCTGGTCTACCATCTACTGTCATTATATTACCCTGGTCTACCTTCTACTGTCATTATATTACCCTAGTCTACCATCTACTGTCATTATATTAACCTGGTCTACCATCTACTGTCCTTATATTAACCTGGTCTATCATCTACTGTCAATCTATTAACCTGGTCTACCATCTACTGTCCTTATATTAACCTGGTCTACCATCTACTGTCATTATATTAACCTGGTCTACCATCTACTGTCCTTATATTAACCTGGTCTACCATCTACTGTCATTATATTACCCTGGTCTACCATCTACTGTCAATCTATTAACCTGGTCTACCATCTACTGTCATTATATTTCCCTGGTCTACCATCTACTGTCCTTATATTACCCTGGTCTACCATCTACTGTCATTATATTACCCTGGTCATTATATTTCCCTGGTCTACCATCTACTGTCCTTATATTAACCTGGTCTACCATCTACTGTCATTATATTACCCTGGTCTCCCCTCTACTGTCATTATATTACCCTAGTCTACCATCTACTGTCATTATATTACCCTGGTCTACCATCTACTGTCATTATATTACCCTGGTCTACCATCTACTGTCATTATATTACCCTGGTCTCTACTGTCATTATATTACCCTGGTCTACCATCTACTGTCATTATATTACCCTGGTCTACCCTCTACTGTCATTATATTACCCTGGTCTACCATCCACTGTCATTATATTACCCTGGTCTACCATCTACTGACATTATATTTCCCTGGTCTACCATCTACTGTCAATCTATTAACCTGGTCTACCATCTACTGTCCTTATATTAACCTGGTCTATCATCTACTGTCCTTATATTAACCTGGTCTACCATCTACTGTCATTATATTACCTGGTCTACCATCTACTGTCAATATATTAACCTGGTCTACCATCTACTGTCCTTATATTAACCTGGTCTACCATCTACTGTCATTATATTACCCTGGTCTACCATCTACTGTCAATCTATTAACCTGGTCTACCATCTACTGTCATTATATTACCCTGGTCTCCTTCTACCGTCATTATATTACCCTAGTCTACCATCTACTGTCCTTATATTAACCTGGTCTACCATCTACTGTCCTTATATTAACCTGGTCTACCATCTACTGTCCATTATATTAACCTGGTCTACCATCTACTGTCATTATATTCCCTGGTCTACCATCTACTGTCAATATATTAACCTGGTCTACCATCTACTGTCATTATATTAACCTGGTCTACCATCTACTGTCAATCTATTAACCTGGTCTACCATCTACTGTCCTTATATTAACCTGGTCTACCATCTACTGTCATTATATTACCCTGGTCTACCATCTACTGTCATTATATTACCCTGTCATTATATTTCCCTGGTCTACCATCTACTGTCCTTATATTAACCTGGTCTACCATCTACTGTCATTATATTACCCTGGTCTCCCCTCTACTGTCATTATATTACCCTAGTCTACCATCTACTGTCATTATATTACCCTGGTCTACCATCTACTGTCATTATATTACCCTGGTCTACCATCTACTGTCATTATATTACCCTGGTCTCTACTGTCATTATATTACCCTGGTCTACCCTCTACTGTCATTATATTACCCTGGTCTACCATCCACTGTCATTATATTACCCTGGTCTACCATCTACTGACATTATATTTCCCTGGTCTACCATCTACTGTCAATCTATTAACCTGGTCTACCATCTACTGTCCTTATATTAACCTGGTCTATCATCTACTGTCCTTATATTAACCTGGTCTCCCCTCTACTGTCATTATATTACACTGGTCTACCATCTACTGTCAATCTATTAACCTGGTCTACCATCTACTGTCCTTATATTAACCTGGTCTACCATCTACTGTCCTTATATTAACCTGGTCTATCATCTACTGTCAATCTATTAACCTGGTCTACCATCTACTGTCCTTATATTAACCTGGTCTACCATCTACTGTCATTATATTAACCTGGTCTACCATCTACTGTCCTTATATTAACCTGGTCTACCATCTACTGTCATTATATTACCCTAGTCTACCATCTACTGTCAATCTATTAACCTGGTCTACCATCTACTGTCATTATATTACCTGGTCTACCATCTACTGTCATTATATTACCCTAGTCTACCATCTACTGTCCTTATATTAACCTGGTCTACCATCTACTGTCCTTATATTAACCTGGTCTACCATCTACTGTCCTTATATTAACCTGGTCTACCATCTACTGTCCTTATATTAACCTGGTCTACCATCTACTGTCATTATATTACCCTGGTCTCCCTTCTACTGTCATTATATTACCTAGTCTACCATCTACTGTCATTATATTAACCTGGTCTACCATCTACTGTCCTTATATTAACCTGGTCTATCATCTACTGTCAATCTATTAACCTGGTCTACCATCTACTGTCCTTATATTAACCTGGTCTACCATCTACTGTCATTATATTAACCTGGTCTACCATCTACTGTCCTTATATTAACCTGGTCTACCATCTACTGTCATTATATTACCCTAGTCTACCATCTACTGTCAATCTATTAACCTGGTCTACCATCTACTGACATTATATTTCCCTGGTCTACCATCTACTGTCCTTATATTACCCTGGTCTACCATCTACTGTCATTATATTACCCTGGTCATTATATTTCCCTGGTCTACCATCTACTGTCCTTATATTAACCTGGTCTACCATCTACTGTCATTATATTACCCTGGTCTCCCCTCTACTGTCATTATATTACCCTAGTCTACCATCTACTGTCATTATATTACCCTGGTCTACCATCTACTGTCATTATATTACCCTGGTCTACCATCTACTGTCATTATATTACCCTGGTCTCTACTGTCATTATATTACCCTGGTCTACCATCTACTGTCATTATATTACCCTGGTCTACCCTCTACTGTCATTATATTACCCTGGTCTACCATCCACTGTCATTATATTACCCTGGTCTACCATCTACTGACATTATATTTCCCTGGTCTACCATCTACTGTCAATCTATTAACCTGGTCTACCATCTACTGTCCTTATATTAACCTGGTCTATCATCTACTGTCCTTATATTAACCTGGTCTCCCCTCTACTGTCATTATATTACACTGGTCTACCATCTACTGTCAATCTATTAACCTGGTCTACCATCTACTGTCCTTATATTAACCTGGTCTACCATCTACTGTCCTTATATTAACCTGGTCTACCATCTACTGTCATTATATTACCTGGTCTCCCTTCTACCGTCATTATATTACCCTAGTCTACCATCTACTGTCATTATATTACCCTGGTCTACCATCTACTGTCAATCTATTAACCTGGTCTACCATCTACTGTCATTATATTAACCTGGTCTACCATCTACTGTCCTTATATTAACCTGGTCTATCATCTACTGTCAATCTATTAACCTGGTCTACCATCTACTGTCCTTATATTAACCTGGTATACCATCTACTGTCATTATATTAACCTGATCTACCATCTACTGTCCTTATATTAACCTGGTCTACCATCTACTGTCATTATATTACCCTAGTCTACCATCTACTGTCAATCTATTAACCTGGTCTACCATCTACTGTCATTATATTACCCTGGTCTCCTTCTACCGTCATTATATTACCCTAGTCTACCATCTACTGTCCTTATATTAACCTGGTCTACCATCTACTGTCCTTATATTAACCTGGTCTACCATCTACTGTCCTTATATTAACCTGGTCTACCATCTACTGTCATTATATTACACTAGTCTACCATCTACTCTCAATCTATTAACCTGGTCTACCATCTACTGTCATTATATTAACCTGGTCTACCATCTACTGTCAATCTATTAACCTGGTCTACCCTCTACTGTCATTATATTACCCTGGTCTACCATCCACTGTCATTATATTACCCTGGTCTACCATCTACTGACATTATATTTCCCTGGTCTACCATCTACTGTCAATCTATTAACCTGGTCTACCATCTACTGTCCTTATATTAACCTGGTCTATCATCTACTGTCCTTATATTAACCTGGTCTCCCCTCTACTGTCATTATATTACACTGGTCTACCATCTACTGTCAATCTATTAACCTGGTCTACCATCTACTGTCCTTATATTAACCTGGTCTACCATCTACTGTCCTTATATTAACCTGGTCTATCATCTACTGTCAATCTATTAACCTGGTCTACCATCTACTGTCCTTATATTAACCTGGTATACCATCTACTGTCATTATATTAACCTGGTCTACCATCTACTGTCCTTATATTAACCTGGTCTACCATCTACTGTCATTATATTACCCTAGTCTACCATCTACTGTCAATCTATTAACCTGGTCTACCATCTACTGTCATTATATTACCCTGGTCTCCCTTCTACCGTCATTATATTACCCTAGTCTACCATCTACTGTCCTTATATTAACCTGGTCTACCATCTACTGTCCTTATATTAACCTGGTCTACCATCTACTGTCCTTATATTAACCTGGTCTACCATCTACTGTCCTTATATTAACCTGGTCTACCATCTACTGTCATTATATTACCCTGGTCTCCCTTCTACCGTCATTATATTACCCTAGTCTACCATCTACTGTCATTATATTAACCTGGTCTACCATCTACTGTCCTTATATTAACCTGGTCTATCATCTACTGTCAATCTATTAACCTGGTCTACCATCTACTGTCCTTATATTAACCTGGTATACCATCTACTGTCATTATATTAACCTGCTCTACCATCTACTGTCCTTATATTAACCTGGTCTACCATCTACTGTCATTATATTACCCTAGTCTACCATCTACTGTCAATCTATTAACCTGGTCTACCATCTACTGACATTATATTTCCCTGGTCTACCATCTACTGTCCTTATATTACCCTGGTCTACCATCTACTGTCATTATATTACCCTGGTCATTATATTTCCCTGGTCTACCATCTACTGTCCTTATATTAACCTGGTCTACCATCTACTGTCATTATATTACCCTGGTCTCCCCTCTACTGTCATTATATTACCCTAGTCTACCATCTACTGTCATTATATTACCCTGGTCTACCATCTACTGTCATTATATTACCCTGGTCTACCATCTACTGTCATTATATTACCCTGGTCTCTACTGTCATTATATTACCCTGGTCTACCATCTACTGTCATTATATTACCCTGGTCTACCCTCTACTGTCATTATATTACCCTGGTCTACCATCCACTGTCATTATATTACCCTGGTCTACCATCTACTGACATTATATTTCCCTGGTCTACCATCTACTGTCAATCTATTAACCTGGTCTACCATCTACTGTCCTTATATTAACCTGGTCTATCATCTACTGTCCTTATATTAACCTGGTCTCCCCTCTACTGTCATTATATTACACTGGTCTACCATCTACTGTCAATCTATTAACCTGGTCTACCATCTACTGTCCTTATATTAACCTGGTCTACCATCTACTGTCCTTATATTAACCTGGTCTACCATCTACTGTCATTATATTACCCTGGTCTCCCTTCTACCGTCATTATATTACCCTAGTCTACCATCTACTGTCATTATATTACCCTGGTCTACCATCTACTGTCAATCTATTAACCTGGTCTACCATCTACTGTCATTATATTAACCTGGTCTACCATCTACTGTCCTTATATTAACCTGGTCTATCATCTACTGTCAATCTATTAACCTGGTCTACCATCTACTGTCCTTATATTAACCTGGTATACCATCTACTGTCATTATATTAACCTGATCTACCATCTACTGTCCTTATATTAACCTGGTCTACCATCTACTGTCATTATATTACCCTAGTCTACCATCTACTGTCAATCTATTAACCTGGTCTACCATCTACTGTCATTATATTACCCTGGTCTCCCTTCTACCGTCATTATATTACCCTAGTCTACCATCTACTGTCCTTATATTAACCTGGTCTACCATCTACTGTCCTTATATTAACCTGGTCTACCATCTACTGTCCTTATATTAACCTGGTCTACCATCTACTGTCATTATATTACACTAGTCTACCATCTACTCTCAATCTATTAACCTGGTCTACCATCTACTGTCATTATATTAACCTGGTCTACCATCTACTGTCAATCTATTAACCTGGTCTACCATCTACTGTCCTTATATTAACCTGGTCTATCATCTACTGTCCTTTTATTAACCTGGTCTCCCCTCTACTGTCATTATATTACCCTGGTCTACCATCTACTGTCAATCTATTAACCTGGTCTACCATCTACTGTCCTTATATTAACCTGGTCTACCATCTACTGTCCTTATATTAACCTGGTCTACCATCTACTGTCATTATATTACCCTGGTCTCCCTTCTACCGTCATTATATTACCCTAGTCTACCATCTACTGTCATTATATTAACCTGGTCTACCATCTACTGTCCTTATATTAACCTGGTCTATCATCTACTGTCAATCTATTAACCTGGTCTACCATCTACTGTCCTTATATTAACCTGGTATACCATCTACTGTCATTATATTAACCTGCTCTACCATCTACTGTCCTTATATTAACCTGGTCTATCATCTACTGTCAATCTATTAACCTGGTCTACCATCTACTGTCCTTATATTAACCTGGTATACCATCTACTGTCATTATATTAACCTGCTCTACCATCTACTGTCCTTATATTAACCTGGTCTACCATCTACTGTCATTATATTACCCTAGTCTACCATCTACTGTCAATCTATTAACCTGGTCTCCCCTCTACTGTCATTATATTACCCTGGTCTACCATCTACTGTCAATCTATTAACCTGGTCTACCATCTACTGTCCTTATATTAACCTGGTCTACCATCTACTGTCCTTATATTAACCTGGTCTACCATCTACTGTCATTATATTACCCTGGTCTCCCTTCTACCGTCATTATATTACCCTAGTCTACCATCTACTGTCCTTATATTAACCTGGTCTATCATCTACTGTCAATCTATTAACCTGGTCTACCATCTACTGTCCTTATATTAACCTGGTATACCATCTACTGTCATTATATTAACCTGCTCTACCATCTACTGTCCTTATATTAACCTGGTCTACCATCTACTGTCATTATATTACCCTAGTCTACCATCTACTGTCAATCTATTAACCTGGTCTACCATCTACTGTCATTATATTACCCTGGTCTCCCTTCTACCTTCATTATATTACCCTAGTCTACCATCTACTGTCATTATATTAACCTGGTCTACCATCTACTGTCAATCTATTAACCTGGTCT
This sequence comes from Oncorhynchus gorbuscha, assembly GCF_021184085.1. Lineage (NCBI taxonomy): Eukaryota > Metazoa > Chordata > Actinopteri > Salmoniformes > Salmonidae > Oncorhynchus > Oncorhynchus gorbuscha. The sequence goes on from NC_060179.1 coordinate 87,175,003, forward strand.
ACCATCTACTGTCCTTATATTAACCTGGTCTACCATCTACTGTCATTATATTAACCTGGTCTACCATCTACTGTCCTTATATTAACCTGGTCTATCATCTACTGTCATTATATTAACCTGGTCTACCATCTACTGTCCTTATATTACCCTGGTCTACCATCTACTGTCCTTATATTAACCTGGTCTACCATCTACTGTCCTTATATTAACCTGGTCTACCATCTACTGTCAATCTATTAACCTGGTCTACCATCTACTGTCATTATATTACCCTGGTCTACCATCTACTGTCATTATATTACCCTGGTCTACCATCTACTGTCATTATATTACCCTGGTCTACCATCTACTGTCATTATATTTCCCTGGTCTACCATCTACTGGCAATCTATTAACCTGGTCTACCATCTACTGTCCTTATATTAACCTGGTCTACCATCTACTGTCCTTATATTAACCTGGTCTACCATCTACTGTCATTATATTACCCTGGTCATTATATTTCCCTGGTCTACCATCTACTGTCCTTATATTAACCTGGTCTACCATCTACTGTCATTATATTACCCTGGTCTACCCTCTATTGTCAATGTATTACCCTGGTCTATCATCTACTGTCATTATATTTCCCTGGTCTACCATCTACTGCATTTTATTACCCTGGTCTACCATCTACTGTCATTATATTACCCTGGTCTACCATCTACTGTCATTATATTACCCTGGTCTACCTTCTACTGTCATTATCTTAACCTGGTCTACCATCTACTGTACTTATATTAACCTGGTCTACCATCTACTGTCATTATATTAACCTGGTCTACCATCTACTGTCATTATATTACCCTGGTCTACCATCTACTGTCATTATATTACCCTGGTCTACCATCTACTGTCATTATATTTCCCTGGTCTACAATCTACTGTCAATCTATTAACCTGGTCTACCATCTACTGTCATTATATTACCCTGGTCATTATATTTCCCTGGTCTACCATCTACTGGGCTTATATCACCCCGGTCTACCATCTACTGTCATTATATTACCCTGGTCTACCATTTACTGTCATTATATTACCCTGGTCTACCCTCTATTGTCATTATATTACCCTGGTCTACCATCTACTGTCATTATATTACCCTGGTCTACCATCTACTGTCATTATATTACCCTGGTCTACCATCTACTGTCATTATATTACCCTGGTCTCTACTGTCATTATATTACCCTGGTCTCTATTGTCATTATATTACCCTGGTCTACCATCTACTGTTATTATATTACCCTGGTCTCTACTGTCAATATAACCCTGGTCTACGCTCTACTGTCATTATATTACCCTGGTCTCTACTGTCATTATATTACCCTGGTCTCTACTGTCATTATCTTACCCTGGTCTACCATCTATTGTCATTATATTACCCTGGTCTACCATCTACTGTTATTATATTACCCTGGTCTCTACTGTCAATATAACCCTGGTCTACGCTCTACTGTCATTATATTACCCTGGTCTCTACTGTCATTATATTACCCTGGTCTACCCTCTACTGTCATTATATTACCCTGGTCTACCATCTACTGTTAATATATTACCCTGGTCTCTACTGTCATTATATAACCCTGGTTTAGCATCTACTGTCATTATATTACCCTGGTCTCTACTGTCATTATATTACCCTGGTCTACCATCTATTGTCATTATATTACCCTGGTCTACCATCTACTGTTATTATATTACCCTGGTCTCTACTGTCAATATAACCCTGGTCTACGCTCTACTGTCATTATATTACCCTGGTCTCTACTGTCATTATATTACCCTGGTCTCTACTGTCATTATATTACCCTGGTTTAGCATCTACTGTCATTATATTACCCTGGTTTAGCATCTACTGTCATTATATTACCCTGGTCTACCATCTATTGTCATTATATTACCCTGGTCAACCCTCTCCTGTCATTATATTACCCTGGTCAACCCTCTCCTGTCATTATATTACCCTGGTCTCTACTGTCATTATATAACCCTGGTTTAGCATCTACTGTCATTATATTACCCTGGTCTCTACTGTCATTATCTTACCCTGGTCTACCATCTACTGTCATTATATTACCCTGGTCTACCATCTACTGTCATTATATTACCCTGGTGTCCCATCTACTGTCATTATATTACCCTGGTCTGCCATCTACTGTCATTATATTACCCTGGTCTACCATCTAATATCATTATATTACCCTGGTCTACCATCTACTGTCATTATATTACCCTGGTCTACCATCTACTGTCATTATATTACCCTGGTCTCTACTGTCATTATAATACCCTGGTCTACCATCTACTGTCATTATATTACCTTGGTCTACCCTCATTATATTACCCTGGTCTACCATCTACTGTCATTATATTACCCTGGTCTACCATCTACTGTCATTATGTTACCCTGGTCTACCATCTACTGTCATTATATTACCCTGGTCTACCATCTACTGTCATTATATTACCCTGGTCTCTACTGTCATTATATTACCCTGGTCTCTACTGTCATTATATTACCCTGGTCTCTACTGTCATTATATTACCCTGGTCTACCCTATATTGTCATTATATTACCCTGGTCTACCATCTACTGTCATTATATTACCCTGGTCTACCATCTACTGTCATTATATTACCCTGGTCTACCATCTACTGTCATTATATTACCCTGGTCTACCATCTACTGTCATTATATTACCCTGGTCTACCATCTACTGTCATTATATTACCCTGGTCTACCATCTACTGTCATTATATTACCCTGGTCTACCATCTACTGTTATTATATTACCCTGGTCTCTACTGTCACTATATAACCCTGGTTTAGCATCTACTGTCATTATATTACCCTGGTCTCTACTGTCATTATATTACCCTGGTTTAGCATCTACTGTCATTATATTACCCTGGTCTCTACTGTCATTATCTTACCCTGGTCTACCATCTATTGTCATTATATTACCCTGGTCTACCATCTATTGTCATTATATTACCCTGGTCTCTACTGTCAATATAACCCTGGTCTACGCTCTACTGTCATTATATTACCCTGGTCTACCCTCTACTGTCATTATATTACCCTGGTCTACCATCTACTGTTAATATATTACCCTGGTCTCTACTGTCATTATATAACCCTGGTTTAGCATCTACTGTCATTATATTACCCTGGTCTCTATTGTAATTATATTACCCTGGTCTACCATCTACTGTTATTATATTACCCTGGTCTCTACTGTCAATATAACCCTGGTCTACGCTCTACTGTCATTATATTACCCTGGTCTCTACTGTCATTATATTACCCTGGTCTACCCTCTACTGTCATTATATTACCCTGGTCTACCATCTACTGTTAATATATTACCCTGGTCTCTACTGTCATTATATAACCCTGGTTTAGCATCTACTGTCATTATATTACCCTGGTCTCTATTGTAATTATATTACCCTGGTCTACCATCTATTGTCATTATATTACCCTGGTCTACCATCTACTGTTATTATATTACCCTGGTCTCTACTGTCAATATAACCCTGGTCTACGCTCTACTGTCATTATATTACCCTGGTCTCTACTGTCATTATATTACCCTGGTCTACCCTCTAATGTCATTATATTACCCTGGTCTACCATCTACTGTTATTATATTACCCTGGTCTCTACTGTCACTATATAACCCTGGTTTAGCATCTACTGTCATTATATTACCCTGGTCTCTACTGTCATTATATTACCCTGGTTTAGCATCTACTGTCATTATATTACCCTGGTCTCTACTGTCATTATCTTACCCTGGTCTACCATCTATTGTCATTATATTACCCTGGTCAACCCTCTCCTGTCATTATATTACCCTGGTCTCTACTGTCATTATATAACCCTGGTCTACCATCTACTGTCATTATATTACCCTGGTCTACCATCTACTGTTATTATATTACCCTGGTCTCTACTGTCACTATATAACCCTGGTTTAGCATCTACTGTCATTATATTACCCTGGTCTCTACTGTCATTATCTTACCCTGGTCTACCATCTATTGTCATTATATTACCCTGGTCAACCCTCTCCTGTCATTATATTACCCTGGTCTCTACTGTCATTATATAACCCTGGTTTAGCATCTACTGTCATTATATTACCCTGGTCTCTACTGTCATTATCTTACCCTGGTCTACCATCTACTGTCATTATATTACCCTGGTCTACCATCTACTGTCATTATATTACCCTGGTGTCCCATCTACTGTCATTATATTACCCTGGTCTGCCATCTACTGTCATTATATTACCCTGGTCTACCATCTAATATCATTATATTACCCTGGTCTACCATCTACTGTCATTATATTACCCTGGTCTACCATCTACTGTCATTATATTACCCTGGTCTACCATCTACTGTCATTATATTACCCTGGTCTCTACTGTCATTATAATACCCTGGTCTACCATCTACTGTCATTATATTACCTTGGTCTACCCTCATTATATTACCCTGGTCTACCATCTACTGTCATTATATTACCCTGGTCTACCATCTACTGTCATTATGTTACCCTGGTCTACCATCTACTGTCATTATATTACCCTGGTGTACCATCTACTGTCATTATATTACCCTGGTCTCTACTGTCATTATATTACCCTGGTCTACTTTCTACTGTCATTATATTACCCTGGTCTACTTTCTACTGTCATTATATTACCCTGGTCTACCCTATATTGTCATTATATTACCCTGGTCTACCATCTACTGTCATTATATTACCCTGGTCTACCATCTACTGTCATTATATTACCCTGGTCTACCATCTACTGTCATTATATTACCCTGGTCTACCATCTACTGTCATTATATTACCCTGGTCTACCATCTACTGTCATTATATTACCCTGGTCTACCATCTACTGTCATTATATTACCCTGGTGTACCATCTACTGTCATTATATTACCCTGTTCTACCATCTACTCTCATTATATTACCCTGGTCTACAATCTACTGTCATTATATTACCCTGGTCTACCATCTACTGTCATTATATTACCCTGGTCTACCCTCTACTGTCATTATATTACCCTGGTCTACCATCTACTGTCATTATATTACCCTGGTCTACCCTCTACTGTCATTATATTACCTGGTCTACCATCTACTGTCATTATATTTCCCTGGTCTACCACCTAGTGTCAATCTATTAACCTGGTCTACCATCCACTGTCATTATATTAACCTGGTCTACCATCTACTGTCCTTATATTAACCTGGTCTATCATCTACTGTCAATCTATTAACCTGGTCTACCATCTACTGTCCTTATATTAACCTGGTATACCATCTACTGTAATTATATTAACCTGGTCTACCATCTACTGTCCTTATATTAACCTGGTCTACCATCTACTGTCATTATATTACCCTGGTCTACCATCTACTGTCAATCTATTAACCTGGTCTACCATCTACTGTCATTATATTACCCTGGTCTCCTTCTACCGTCATATTACCCTAGTCTACCATCTACTGTCCTTATATTAACCTGGTCTACCATCTACTGTCCTTATATTAACCTGGTCTACCATCTACTGTCCTTATATTAACCTGGTCTACCATCTACTGTCATTATATTACACTAGTCTACCATCTACTGTCAATCTATTAACCTGGTCTACCATCTACTGTCATTATATTACCCTGGTCTCCTTCTACCGTCATTATATTACCCTAGTCTACCATCTACTGTCATTATATTACCCTGGTCTACCATCTACTGTCAATCTATTAACCTGGTCTACCATCTACTGTCAATCTATTAACCTGGTCTACCATCCACTGTCATTATATTAACCTGGTCTACCATCTACTGTCCTTATATTAACCTGGTCTATCATCTACTGTCAATCTATTAACCTGGTCTACCATCTACTGTCCTTATATTAACCTGGTATACCATCTACTGTCATTATATTAACCTGGTCTACCATCTACTGTCCTTATATTAACCTGGTCTACCATCTACTGTCATTATATTACCCTGGTCTACCATCTACTGTCAATCTATTAACCTGGTCTACCATCTACTGTCATTATATTACCCTGGTCTCCCTTCTACCGTCATATTACCCTAGTCTACCATCTACTGTCCTTATATTAACCTGGTCTACCATCTACTGTCCTTATATTAACCTGGTCTACCATCTACTGTCCTTATATTAACCTGGTCTACCATCTACTGTCATTATATTACACTAGTCTACCATCTACTGTCAATCTATTAACCTGGTCTACCATCTACTGTCATTATATTACCCTGGTCTCCCTTCTACCGTCATATTACCCTAGTCTACCATCTACTGTCCTTATATTAACCTGGTCTACCATCTACTGTCCTTATATTAACCTGGTCTACCATCTACTGTCCTTATATTAACCTGGTCTACCATCTACTGTCATTATATTACACTAGTCTACCATCTACTGTCAATCTATTAACCTGGTCTACCATCTACTGTCAATCTATTAACCTGGTCTACCATCTACTGTCATTATATTACACTAGTCTACCATCTACTGTCAATCTATTAACCTGGTCTACCATCTACTGTCATTATATTACCCTGGTCTCCCTTCTACCGTCATTATATTACCCTAGTCTACCATCTACTGTCATTATATTACCCTGGTCTACCATCTACTGTCCTTATATTAACCTGGTCTACCATCTAGTGTCATTATATTAACCTGGTCTACCATCTACTGTCCTTATATTAACCTGGTCTATCATCTACTGTCATTATATTAACCTGGTCTACCATCTACTGTCCTTATATTACCCTGGTCTACCATCTACTGTCCTTATATTAACCTGGTCTACCATCTACTGTCCTTATATTACCCTGGTCTACCATCTACTGTTAATATATTACCCTGGTCTCTACTGTCATTATATAACCCTGGTTTAGCATCTACTGTCATTATATTACCCTGGTCTCTACTGTCATTATATTACCCTGGTCTACCCTCTAATGTCATTATATTACCCTGGTCTACCATCTACTGTTATTATATTACCTTGGTCTCTACTGTCACTATATAACCCTGGTTTAGCATCTACTGTCATTATATTACCCTGGTCTCTACTGTCATTATATTACCCTGGTTTAGCATCTACTGTCATTATATTACCCTGGTCTCTACTGTCATTATCTTACCCTGGTCTACCATCTATTGTCATTATCTTACCCTGGTCAACCCTCTCCTGTCATTATATTACCCTGGTCTCTACTGTCATTATATAACCCTGGTTTAGCATCTACTGTCATTATATTACCCTGGTCTCTACTGTCATTATATTACCCTGGTCTACCATCTACTGTCATTATATTACCCTGGTCTACCATCTACTGTCATTATATTACCCTGGTGTCCCATCTACTGTCATTATATTACCCTGGTCTGCCATCTACTGTCATTATATTACCCTGGTCTACCATCTACTGTCATTATATTACCCTGGTCTCTACTGTCATTATAATACCCTGGTCTACCATCTACTGTCATTATATTACCTTGGTCTACCCTCATTATATTACCCTGGTCTACCATCTACTGTCATTATATTACCCTGGTCTACCATCTACTGTCATTATATTACCCTGGTCTACCCTATATTGTCATTATATTACCCTGGTCTACCATCTACTGTCATTATATTACCCTGGTCTACCATCTACTGTCATTATATTACCCTGGTCTACCATCTACTGTCATTATATTACCCTGGTCTACCATCTACTGTCATTATATTATCCTGGTCTACCATCTACTGTCATTATATTACCCTGGTCTACCATCTACTGTCATTATATTACCCTGGTGTACCATCTACTGTCATTATATTACCCTGGTCTACCATCTACTCTCATTATATTACCCTGGTCTACAATCTACTGTCATTATATTACCCTGGTCTACCCTCTACTGTCATTATATTACCCAGGTCTACCATCTACTGTCATTATATTACCCTGGTCTACCCTCTACTGTCATTATATTACCCTGGTCTACCATCTACTGTCATTATATTTCCCTGGTCTACCACCTAGTGTCAATCTATTAACCTGGTCTACCATCCACTGTCATTATATTACCCTGGTCTACCTTCTACTGTCATTATCTTAACATGGTCTACCATCTACTGTCATTATATTACCCTGGTCTACCATCTACTGTCATTATATTACCCTGGTCTACCATCTACTGTCAATATATTACCCTGGTCTACTTTCTACTGGCATTATATTACCCTAGTCTACTTTCTACTGTCATTAAATTACCCTGGTCTCTACTGTCATTATATTACCCTGGTCTACCATCTACTGTAATTATATTTCCCTGGTCTACCTTCTACTGTCATTATCTTAACATGGTCTACCATCTACTGTCATTATATTACCCTGGTCTACCATCTACTGTCATTATATTACCCTGGTTTACCATCTACTGTCAATATATTACCCTGGTCTACTTTCTACTGTCATTATATTACCCTAGTCTACTTTCTACTGTCATGAAATTACCCTGGTCTACCCTCTACTGTCATTATATTACCCTGGTCTACCATCTACTGTCATTATATTACCCTGGTCTACCATCTACTGTCATTATATTACCCTGGTCTCTACTGTCATTATATTACCCTGGTCTACCATCTACTGTCATTATATTTCCCTGGTCTCCCATCTACTGTCATTCCACTACCCTGGTCTACCATCTACTGTCATTATATTACCCTGGTCTACCATCTACTGTCATTATATTACCCTGGTCTCTACTGTCATTATAATACCCTGGTCTACCATCTACTGTCATTATATTACCTTGGTCTACCCTCATTATATTACCCTGGTCTACCATCTACTGTCATTATATTACCCTGGTCTACCATCTACTGTCATTATATTACCCTGGTCTACCCTATATTGTCATTATATTACCCTGGTCTACCATCTACTGTCATTATATTACCCTGGTCTACCATCTACTGTCATTATATTACCCTGGTCTACCATCTACTGTCATTATATTACCCTGGTCTACCATCTACTGTCATTATATTACCCTGGTCTACCATCTACTGTCATTATATTACCCTGGTCTACCATCTACTGTCATTATATTACCCTGGTGTACCATCTACTGTCATTATATTACCCTGGTCTACCATCTACTCTCATTATATTACCCTGGTCTACAATCTACTGTCATTATATTACCCTGGTCTACCATCTACTGTCATTATATTACCCTGGTCTACCCTCTACTGTCATTATATTACCCAGGTCTACCCTCTACTGTCATTATATTACCCAGGTCTACCCTCTACTGTCATTATATTACCCTGGTCTACCTTCTACTGTCATTATCTTAACATGGTCTACCATCTACTGTCATTATATTACCCTGGTCTACCATCTACTGTCATTATATTACCCTGGTCTACTTTCTACTGGCATTATATTACCCTAGTCTACTTTCTACTGTCATTAAATTACCCTGGTCTCTACTGTCATTATATTACCCTGGTCTACCATCTACTGTAATTATATTTCCCTGGTCTACCTTCTACTGTCATTATCTTAACATGGTCTACCATCTACTGTCATTATATTACCCTGGTCTACCATCTACTGTCATTATATTAACCTGGTTTACCATCTACTGTCAATATATTACCCTGGTCTACTTTCTACTGTCATTATATTACCCTAGTCTACTTTCTACTGTCATGAAATTACCCTGGTCTACCCTCTACTGTCATTATATTACCCTGGTCTACCATCTACTGTCATTATATTACCCTGGTCTACCATCTACTGTCATTATATTACCCTGGTCTACCATCTACTGTCATTATATTACCCTGGTCTCTACTGTCATTATATTACCCTGGTCTACCATCTACTGTCATTATATTTCCCTGGTCTACCATCTACTGCATTTTATTACCCTGGTCTACCATCTACTGTCATTATATTACCCTGGTCTCTACTGTCATTATATAACCCTGGTTTAGCATCTACTGTCATTATATTACCCTGGTCACTACTGTCAATATATTACCCTGGTCTACCATCTATTGTCATTATATTACCCTGGTCTACCATCTACTGTTATTATATTACCCTGGTCTCTACTGTCAATATAACCCTGGTCTACGCTCTACTGTCATTATATTACCCTGGTCTCTACTGTCACTATATAACCCTGGTTTAGCATCTACTGTCATTATATTACCCTGGTTTAGCATCTACTGTCATTATATTACCCTGGTCTCTACTGTCATTATCTTACCCTGGTCTACCATCTATTGTCATTATATTACCCTGGTCAACCCTCTCCTGTCATTATATTACCCTGGTCTCTACTGTCATTATATAACCCTGGTTTAGCATCTACTGTCATTATATTACCCTGGTGTCTACTGTCATTATCTTACCCTGGTCTACCATCTACTGTCATTATATTACCCTGGTCTACCATCTACTGTCATTATATTACCCTGGTGTCCCATCTACTGTCATTATATTACCCTGGTGTCCCATCTACTGTCATTATATTACCCTGGTCTGCCATCTACTGTCATTATATTACCCTGGTCTACCATCTACTGTCATTATATTACCCTGGTCTACCATCTACTGTCATTATATTACCCTGGTCTACCGTCTACTCTCATTATATTACCCTGGTCTCTACTGTCATTATAATACCCTGGTCTACCATCTACTGTCATTATATTACCCTGGTCTACCCTCATTATATTACCCTGGTCTACCATCTAATATCATTATATTACCCTGGTCTACCATCTACTGTCATTATATTACCCTGGTCTACCATCTACTGTCATTATATTACCCTGGTCTCTACTGTCATTATAATACCCTGGTCTACCATCTACTGTCATTATATTACCCTGGTCTACCCTCATTATATTACCCTGGTCTACCATCTAATATCATTATATTACCCTGGTCTACCATCTACTGTCATTATGTTACCCTGGTCTACCATCTACTGTCATTATATTACCCTGGTCTACCATCTACTGTCATTATATTACCCTGGTCTCCCCTATACTGTCATTATATTACCCTGGTCTCCCCTATACTGTCATTATATTACCCTGGTCTACCATCTACTGTCATTATATTACCCTGGTCTACCATATACTGTCATTATATTAGCCTGGTCTACCATCTACTGTCATTATATTACCCTGGTCTACTTTCTACTGGCATTATATTACCCTAGTCTACTTTCTACTGTCATTAAATTACCCTGGTCTCTACTGTCATTATATTACCCTGGTCTACCATCTACTGTAATTATATTTCCCTGGTCTACCTTCTACTGTCATTATCTTAACATGGTCTACCATCTACTGTCATTATATTACCCTGGTCTACCATCTACTGTCATTATATTAACCTGGTTTACCATCTACTGTCAATATATTACCCTGGTCTACTTTCTACTGTCATTATATTACCCTAGTCTACTTTCTACTGTCATGAAATTACCCTGGTCTACCCTCTACTGTCATTATATTACCCTGGTCTACCATCTACTGTCATTATATTACCCTGGTCTACCATCTACTGTCATTATATTACCCTGGTCTCTACTGTCATTATATTACCCTGGTCTACCATCTACTGTCATTATATTTCCCTGGTCTACCATCTACTGCATTTTATTACCCTGGTCTACCATCTACTGTCATTATATTACCCTGGTCTCTACTGTCATTATATAACCCTGGTTTAGCATCTACTGTCATTATATTACCCTGGTCACTACTGTCAATATATTACCCTGGTCTACCATCTATTGTCATTATATTACCCTGGTCTACCATCTACTGTTATTATATTACCCTGGTCTCTACTGTCAATATAACCCTGGTCTACGCTCTACTGTCATTATATTACCCTGGTCTCTACTGTCACTATATAACCCTGGTTTAGCATCTACTGTCATTATATTACCCTGGTCTCTACTGTCATTATATTACCCTGGTTTAGCATCTACTGTCATTATATTACCCTGGTCTCTACTGTCATTATCTTACCCTGGTCTACCATCTATTGTCATTATATTACCCTGGTCAACCCTCTCCTGTCATTATATTACCCTGGTCTCTACTGTCATTATATAACCCTGGTTTAGCATCTACTGTCATTATATTACCCTGGTGTCTACTGTCATTATCTTACCCTGGTCTACCATCTACTGTCATTATATTACCCTGGTCTACCATCTACTGTCATTATATTACCCTGGTGTCCCATCTACTGTCATTATATTACCCTGGTGTCCCATCTACTGTCATTATATTACCCTGGTGTCCCATCTACTGTCATTATATTACCCTGGTCTGCCATCTACTGTCATTATATTACCCTGGTCTACCATCTACTGTCATTATATTACCCTGGTCTACCATCTACTGTCATTATATTACCCTGGTCTACCGTCTACTCTCATTATATTACCCTGGTCTCTACTGTCATTATAATACCCTGGTCTACCATCTACTGTCATTATATTACCCTGGTCTACCCTCATTATATTACCCTGGTCTACCATCTAATATCATTATATTACCCTGGTCTACCATCTACTGTCATTATATTACCCTGGTCTACCATCTACTGTCATTATATTACCCTGGTCTCTACTGTCATTATAATACCCTGGTCTACCATCTACTGTCATTATATTACCCTGGTCTACCCTCATTATATTACCCTGGTCTACCATCTAATATCATTATATTACCCTGGTCTACCATCTACTGTCATTATGTTACCCTGGTCTACCATCTACTGTCATTATATTACCCTGGTCTACCATCTACTGTCATTATATTACCCTGGTCTCCCCTATACTGTCATTATATTACCCTGGTCTCCCCTATACTGTCATTATATTACCCTGGTCTACCATCTACTGTCATTATATTACCCTGGTCTACCATATACTGTCATTATATTAGCCTGGTCTACCATCTACTGTCATTATATTAGCCTGGTCTACCATCTACTGTCATTATATTAGCCTGGTCTACCATCTACTGTCATTATATTAGCCTGGTCTACCATCTACTGTCATTATATTACCCTGGTCTACCATCTACTGTCATTATATTACCCTGGTCTCCCCTATACTGTCATTATATTACCCTGGTCTCCCCTATACTGTCATTATATTACCCTGGTCTACCATCTACTGTCATTATATTACCCTGGTCTACCATATACTGTCATTATATTAGCCTGGTCTACCATCTACTGTCATTATATTAGCCTGGTCTACCATCTACTGTCATTATATTAGCCTGGTCTACCATCTACTGTCATTATATTAGCCTGGTCTACCATCTACTGTCATTATATTAGCCTGGTCTACCATCTACTGTCATTATATTAGCCTGGTCTACCATCTACTGTCATTATATTACCCTGGTCTACCATCTACTGTCATTATATTACCCTGGTCTACCATCTACTGTCATTATATTACCCTGGTCTACCATCTACTGTCATTATATTACCCTGGTCTACCATCTACTGTCATTATATTACCCTGGTCTACCATCTACTGTCATTATATTACCCTGGTCTACCATCTACTGTCATTATATTACCCTGGTCTACCATCTACTGTCATTATATTACCCTGGTCTACCATCTACTGTCATTATATTACCCTGGTCTACCATCTACTGTCATTATATTACCCTGGTCTACCATCTTGTTATGCAGGTGAATGAGGACCCAAAAGCGACTTGGCGAAAACAGAGTTTTTAATCCAGTAAGAAACTTTACAAAACAAAAAGCATAATACTACTCGTAAAGACGAGAACAGACTGGAGACTTGATCGAGAACTGCAGGTTGCCTCGGGAAGGCACTTGAACCTAGCAGACTCAGACACCTGCTCACCACGCAGCATCTGAGGGAAACACGACACGACAGGGCAAAACATAGACACAGCACGGTGAATTATAGATGAGGATCCGACAGGGCAGGTACGGAAAACAAGGAGAGAAATAGGGACTCTAATCAGGGAAAAGGATCGGGAACAGGTGTGGGAAGACTAAATGATGATTAGGGGAATAGGAACAGCTGGGAGCAGGAACGGAACATAGAGAGCGAGTGAGAGAGTGAGAGAGTGAGAGAGTGAGAGAGTGAGAGAGTGAGAGAGTGAGAGAGTGAGAGAGTGAGAGAGTGAGAGAGTGAGAGAGTGAGAGAGTGAGAGAGTGAGAGAGTGAGAGAGTGAGAGAGGGAGGGGGGAGAGAGGGATAAAAAGAGGGAAAGAACCTAATAAGACCAGCAGAGGGAAACGAATAGAAGGGGAAGCACAGGGACAAGACATGATAATTAATGACAAAACATGACACATCTACTGTCATTATATTACCCTGGTCTACCATCTACTGTCATTTCCATCTCTGTTTGATGTACATTTTCATTTGGATGGTTAAAGGGGTTTAAATGGAGGAGGGTCTTCTCTGCGTCTCTAACCACAGCTTCGTTGAACTTAAAACAGAGTCTACTCTCATTTCAAACCATCCCGTTTCTAGAAGCAGACTCCGTTCTGTCCTTCTGAAGGTTGGTAGAATGAAGACAAGAATAAAGTTGTAATGACTCCGAAGTAAATAGAGACACTGTACAGGGTGATGTTAAGTACAAAAAGAGACAGAACGGAGTCAGATGGACAGCCGGCCAGATGGACAGCCGGCCAGATGGACAGCCGGCCAGATGGACTGCCGGGCAGATGGACTGCCGGGCAGATGGACTGCCGGGCAGATGGACTGCCGGGCAGATGGACTGCCGGGCAGATGGACAGAGACCGACAGAACTGTAGAACACAGGACAAGTGGTACAAGACAGAACGTGATATTTCAGAAACATCCTGCAGCATTTGTACCTGCGTTGACAGCTGGCAATCGAGGGGAAATGGAGCGCTGAGAGTGTGTGTGTGTGTGTGTGTGTGTGTGTGTGTGTGTGTGTGTGCTTCTGGAAGGTTCTCATATCACCACAGAGGAACTATGGAGCTCTATCAGAGTGACCATCAGGTCATTGGTCAAATCCCTGACCAATGCCCTTCTTGCTCAATTTGGCCGGGGAGCCAGCTCTAGGAAGAGTCTTGGTGGTTCCAAACTTCTTCCACTTAAGAATGATGGAGGCCCCTGTGTTCTTGGGGACCTTCAATGCTGCAGAAATGTTTTGGTACCCTTCCTCAGATCTGTGCCTCGACACAATCCAGTCTAGGACTAGTCCTTCGACTGCATGGCTTGTTTATTTTCTCTGACTTGCACTGTGTCGGACCTTTATATATGAGCTTTATATAGACAGATGTGTGCCTTTACAAATCATGTCCAATCAATTTAATTGACCACGTGCACTCCAATCAATTTGTAAAAACATCTCAAGGATGAAAGATGCATCTGATCTCAATATCGAGTCTCATTACAAAGAGTAGGAATACTTTTTTGTTGTTGTTGATACATTTTTTAAACATTATGAAAAACCTGATTTCGCTTTGTCATTATGGGGTATTGTGTGAAGATTGAAGTGGGCAAAAATAATTTAATCAATTTCAGAATGAGGCTTTAACGTAACAAAAGGTGGAAAAAGTCAAGAGGTCTGAATGCTTTCTGAATAAACTGTATACTGTGGTTATCAAGCCTTTCTTTGGTGTCATTCCATAGGCAGTACTGTAGAGAGAGCCCAGTCCACTCCACTCCTCACAGACCTTGTTGCTCCATTCATAACGGAGAGAGCACCTAAAGAGGAAGGCAGAAAGAGTTAGAGAATCAGACAGACACTCCTATGAGACCTTTAACAGACAAAAACCCGCAATGCAACCCGATATCGAAATCCTTTCTCTCCACAAACATGAATCATTAACCTTAGTCATTAACATGAATCATTAACCTGAATCATTAACATGAATCATTAACCTTAATCATTAACATGAATCATTAAGATGAATCATTAACCTGAATCATTAAGATGAATCATTAACCTTAATCATTAACATGAATCATTAACCTTAATCATTAACATGAATCATTAACATGAATCATTAAGATGAATCATTAAGATGAATCGTGAACATGAATTGTGAACATGAATCATGAACAATAATCATTTACAAGAATCATTAACTTGAGTCATGAACATTTATCAATAACATGAATCATTCATGTGAACCATTAGCGTTGGGGCGGCAGGCAGCCTACTGTTTAGAGGCCACCAGGCTACTTGGACCAGTAACCCAAAGGTTCCTAGATTGAATCCCCGAGCCGACAAGGTAAAAATCTGTCGTTCTGCCCCTTGAACTACCCACAGTTAACCCTCTGTTCCCCGGCAGGCCGTCATTGTTCTTAACTGATTTGCCTGGTTCCATTAAAAACATTAACTTGTATCATTAACATTAACCGATGACATTACTCCCGCCTGCATATCAAAATGAATTGCCTTGCGACTGTATTAATCTCATTTTTATACGAATACAATTAAAGGGATCTGAGGAGGTGTAATCTGCAGCTCAATCTTTATTTCCACGGCGATAAATCCATGCTGATTACCTTTAATTAGCATATTGAGATGATTTGAATAATAAACTATTACTCCCTCCTATATTGAACCTGTATTTGGGTTGTGGGCTAATGACTGATGCTATTTAGGCACTGTGTGTGTGTGTGTGTGTGTGTGTGTGTGTGTGTGTGTGTGTGTGTGTGTGTGTGTGGTGTGGGTGTGGGTGTGGGTGTGGTGCGTGCGTGGGTGTGGTGTGGTGTGGTGTGTGTGTGTGACTGCGCTGCGCTGCGCGTTGTGCGCGTGCGTGTTTGTCCGAGTGTCAGAAATGAGAGACGTAGAGTACAGGGTTTTAGACTGCACTCCTGTTGTCATACCGACTGTAACCATGGAACTAAATCCTTTTTGTGTCTGGTTTTTCTCCTTCCCTATCTCCTGGCTAATTTCTGCTCCCGAGTGGCGCAGCGGTCTAAGTCACTACATCTCAGTGCTTGAGGCGTCACTACAGACACCCTGGTTTGAATCCAGGCTGTATCACAACCGGCCGTGATTGGGAGCCTCATAGTGCAGCCCGGTTTGACCCGGTGTAGGCCGTCATTGTAAATAAGAATTTGTTCTTAAAACTGACTTGCCTAGTTAAAATAAAGGATCACTTAAAAAAAAAATCAATAGGGTTGTCCTTCCCTCTCACCTGGGTAATCTCTGCTATCCAATAGGGTTGTTCTTCCCTCTCTCCTGGGTAATCTCTGCTATCCAATAGGGTTGTCCTTCCCTCTCTCCTGGGTAATCTCTGCTATCCAATAGGGTTCTCCTTCCCTCTCTCCTGTGTAATCTCTGTTATCCAATAGGGTTGTCCTTCCCTCTCACCTGGGTAATCTCTGCTATCCAATAGGGTTGTCCTTCCCTCTCTCCTGGGTAATCTCTGTTATCCAATAGGGTTGTCCTTCCCTCTCTCCTGGGTAATCTCTGCTGTCCAATAGGGTTGTCCTTCCCTCTCTCCTGGGTAATCTCTGCTATCCAATAGGGTTGTCCTTCCCTCTCTCCTGGGTAATCTCTGCTATCCAATAGGGTTGTCTAAAATTGATTTGTTCTAAAATTGATTAAATAAAAAATGTTCCTCGTCAGTATACACACAATACCACATAATGACCAAGTGAAAACAGGTTTTTAGATACTTTAAATAAAATATAGAAATAAGTATTCAGACCCTTTGCTATGAGGTTCTACATTGAGGTCAGGTGCTTCCTGTTTCCATTGATCACCTTTGAGATGTTTCTATAACTGGATTGGAGTCCACTTGTGGTATTTTCAATTGATTGGACATCATTTGGAAAAGTACACATCTGTCTATATAAGGTCCCACAGTTGGCAGTGCGTGTCAGAGCAGAAACTAAGCCATGAGGTCGAAGGAAAGGTTAGAAGTGTTCCGAGGCAGGATTGATTGTCGAAGCACAAATCTGGGGAAAACTTCTGCAGCTTTGAAGGTCTCCAGGAACACAGTGGCCTCCATCATCCTTAAATGGAAGACGTTTGGAACTACCAAGACTCTTCCCGGCCAAACTGAGCGAGAAGCCGATGATCAGTCTGACAGAGCTCCAGAGTTTCCCTGTGGAAATGGGAGAACCTTCCAGAAGGACAGGCATCTCTGCATCACTTCACCAATCAGGCCTTTATGGTAAAGTGGCCAGACGGAAGCCACTCCTCAGTAAAGGCACATGACAACCAGCTTGGAGTTTGTCAAAAAGCACCTAAATGAAACAAGATTCTCTGGTCTGATGAAACCAAGATTGAACTCTTTGGCCTGAATTCCAAGCATCACGTCTGGAGGGAACCTGGCACCATCCCTATGGTGAAGCATGGTGGTGGCAGCATCATGCTGTGGGGATGTTTTTCAGCAGCAGGGATTGGGAGACTAGTCAGGGTCAAGGGAAAGATGAACGGAGCAAAGTACAGAGATCCTTGATGAAAACCTGCTCCAGAGCGCTCAAGACCTAAGACTGGGATAAAGGTTTACCTTCCAACAGGTCAACGACCCTAAGCACACAGCCAAGACAACGCAGGAGTGGCTTCGGGAATGTCCTTCTCTGAATGTCCTTGAGTGGCCAGAGCCCAGACTTGAACCGGATAAAACATCTCTGGGGAGACCTGAAAATAGCTGTGCAGCAACGCTCCCCATCCAGCCTGACAGAGGATCTGCATAGAAGAATGGAGATACTCCCCAAATACAGGTGTGCCAAGCTTGTAGCGTCATACCCAAGAAGACTTGAGGCTGTAATCGCTGCCAAAGCTGCTTCAACAAAGTACTGATTAAAGGGTCTGAATTCTTACGATAATGTGATATTTCAGTTCAATTTTCGTTAAATTTGGAAAAGAAATTCTAAAAACCTGTTTTTTGCTTTGTCATTATGTATTGTTGTGTATATATTTTTAAATAAGGCAGTAATCTAGCAAAACATTTTGAATATTTTCTGAATACTTCCCGAGGACACTGAATGCGGTAGGAGACACCACAGAAGAGATGTGTGTCTGTCAGTCAACTGTGCTTGCGTGTGTATGTCCAGTACCAGTCAAAAGTTTGGACACACCTACTCATTCCAGGGATTTTTTCTGTAATTCTTTACTATTTTCTACATTGTAGAATAATAGTGAAGACATCAAAACTACGAAATAACATACATGGAATCATGTAGTAACTATGACAACCGACTTTAGCAGACAAGCCCTCGGGGTTCTATCTAGTATTGTTATTTCTATGTTGGTGTTATTTGTATGGTTCCCAATTAGAGGCATCTGATTATCGTTGTCTCTAATTGCGGATCAAACTTAGTGTGTTCCTTTTCCCACCTGCATAGTGGGATATGGTTTTCAGTTAGTGCCTGTACTGCGCTCTCTACTGGATGTTCGTTTAGTATTTGTTGGTTTTTGTGAAGTTTCACTTCGTAATAAGGTGAACTCTACGCACGCTGCTCCTTTAAACCATCGTGACGACCTTTGACCTTCACTGGCACGCTGTTCACGGATGAATCCCGGTTCCAACCGTACCGGGCAGATGGTAGACAACATGTATGTGGGCGAACGGTTTGCTGATGTCAACGTTGTGAACATAGAGCCCCAAGATGGTGGTGGGATTATGGTATGGGCAGGCATAAGCTACGGACAACGAACACAATTGTATTTTGTCGACGGCAATTTGTACAGAATGCACAGAGATGCCGTGATGAGACCCTGAGGCCCATTCATCCGCCACCATCACCTCATGTTTCAGCATGATAACGCACGGCACCATGTCGCAAGGACACAATTCCTGGAAGCTGAAAATCACCCAGTTCTTCCATGGTCTGCATACTCACCAGACATGTAACCCATTAAGCATGTTTGGGATGCTCTGGATCGACGCGTACAACAGTGTGTTCTAGTTCCAATATCCAGCAACTTCACACAGCCATTGAAGAGGAGTGGGACACTATTTCACAATCAACAGTCTGATCGACTCTATTCAACGGACTCAGGCAAATGGTCAAATCCTCACACCTGATACACCTGATACACCTGACACACCTGATACACCTGATACACCTGACACACCTGATACACCTGACACACCTGACACACCTGATACACCTGACACACCTGACACACCTGATACACCTGATACACCTGATACACCTGACACACCTGATACACCTGATACACCTGACACACCTGACACACCTGACACACCTGATACACCTGATACACCTGACACACCTGACACACCTGACACACCTGACACACCTGACACACCTGATACACCCGATACACCTGATACACACACACACCTGACACACCTGACACACCTGACACACCTGACACACCTGACACACCTGATACACCCGATACACCTGATACACACACACACCTGACACACCTGATACACCTGATACACCTGATACACCTGACACACCTGATACACCTGATACACCTGACACACCTGATACACCTGACACACCTGACACACCTGATGACACCTGACACACCTGACATGCACCTGATACACCTGATACACCTGATACACCTGACAC
This sequence comes from Oncorhynchus gorbuscha, assembly GCF_021184085.1. Taxonomy (NCBI): domain Eukaryota; kingdom Metazoa; phylum Chordata; class Actinopteri; order Salmoniformes; family Salmonidae; genus Oncorhynchus; species Oncorhynchus gorbuscha. Next base: position 87,195,728 of record NC_060179.1, read on the forward strand.
ACCTGACACACCTGATACACCTGATACACCTGACACACCTGACACACCTGAC
>NC_060179.1:87195879-87222649 GCF_021184085.1 Oncorhynchus gorbuscha
TACCATCTACTGTCATTTCCATCTCTGTTTGATGTACATTTTCATTTGGATGGTTAAAGGGTTTAAATGGAGGAGGGTCTTCTCTCGTCTCTAACCACAGCTTCGTTGAACTTTAAAACAGAGTCTACTCTCATTTCAAACCATCCCGTTTCTAGAAGCAGACTCCGTTCTGTCCTTCTGAAGGTTGGTAGAATGAAGACAAGAATAAAGTTGTAATGACTCCGTAAATAGAGACACTGTACAGGGTGATGTTAAGTACAAAAAGAGACAGAACGGAGTCAGATGGACAGCCGGCCAGATGGACAGCCGGCCAGATGGACAGCCGGCCAGATGGACTGCCGGGCAGATGGACTGCCGGGCAGATGGACTGCCGGGCAGATGGACTGCCGGGCAGATGGACTGCCGGGCAGATGGACAGAGACCGACAGAACTGTAGAACACAGGACAAGTGGTACAAGACAGAGCGTGATATTTCAGAAACATCCTGCAGCATTTGTACCTGCGTTGACAGCTGGCAATCGAGGGGAAATGGAGCGCTGAGAGTGTGTGTGTGTGTGTGTGTGTGTGTGTGTGTGTGTGTGTGTGTGCTTCTGGAAGGTTCTCATATCACCACAGAGGAACTATGGAGCTCTATCAGAGTGACCATCAGGTCATTGGTCAAATCCTGACCAATGCCCTTCTTGCTCAATTTGGCCGGGGGAGCCAGCTCTAGGAAGAGTCTTGGTGGTTCCAAACTTCTTCCACTTAAGAATGATGGAGGCCCCTGTGTTCTTGGGGACCTTCAATGCTGCAGAAATGTTTTGGTACCCTTCCTCAGATCTGTGCCTCGACACAATCCAGTCTAGGACTAGTCCTTCGACTGCATGGCTTGTTTATTTTCTCTGACTTGCACTGTGTCGGACCTTTATATATGAGCTTTATATGACAGATGTGTGCCTTTACAAATCATGTCCAATCAATTTAATTGACCACGTGCACTCCAATCAATTTGTAAAAACATCTCAAGGATGAAGATGCATCTGATCTCAATATCGAGTCTCATTACAAGAGTAGGAATACTTTTTTTGTTGTTGTTGATACATTTTTTAAACATTATGAAAAACCTGATTTCGCTTTGTCATTATGGGGTATTGTGTGAAGATTGAAGTGGGCAAAAATAATTTAATCAATTTCAGAATGAGGCTTTAACGTAACAAAATGTGGAAAAAGTCAAGAGGTCTGAATGCTTTCTGAATAAACTGTATACTGTGGTTATCAAGCCTTTCTTTGGTGTCATTCCATAGGCAGTACTGTAGAGAGCCCAGTCCACTCCACTCCTCACAGACCTTGTTGCTCCATTCATAACGGAGAGAGCACCTAAAGAGGAAGGCAGAAAGAGTTAGAGAATCAGACAGACACTCCTATGAGACCTTTAACAGACAAAAACCCGCAATGCAACCCGATATCGAAATCCTTTCTCTCCACAAACATGAATCATTAACCTTAGTCATTAACATGAATCATTAACCTGAATCATTAACATGAATCATTAACCTTAATCATTAACATGAATCATTAAGATGAATCATTAACCTGAATCATTAAGATGAATCATTAACCTTAATCATTAACATGAATCATTAACCTTAATCATTAACATGAATCATTAACATGAATCATTAAGATGAATCATTAAGATGAATCGTGAACATGAATTGTGAACATGAATCATGAACAATAATCATTTACAAGAATCATTAACTTGAGTCATGAACATTTATCAATAACATGAATCATTCATGTGAACCATTAGCGTTGGGGCGGCAGGCAGCCTACTGTTTAGAGGCCACCAGGCTACTTGGACCAGTAACCCAAAGGTTCCTAGATTGAATCCCCGAGCCGACAAGGTAAAAATCTGTCGTTCTGCCCCTTGAACTACCCACAGTTAACCCTCTGTTCCCCGGCAGGCCGTCATTGTTCTTAACTGATTTGCCTGGTTCCATTAAAAACATTAACTTGTATCATTAACATTAACCGATGACATTACTCCCGCCTGCATATCAAAATGAATTGCCTTGCGACTGTATTAATCTCATTTTTATACGAATACAATTAAAGGGATCTGATAAGGAGGTGTAATCTGCAGCTCAATCTTTATTTCCACGGCGATAAATCCATGCTGATTACCTTTAATTAGCATATTGAGATGATTTCAATAATAAACTATTACTCCCTCCTATATTGAACCTGTATTTGGGTTGTGGGCTAATGACTGATGCTATTTAGGCACTGTGTGTGTGTGTGTGTGTGTGTGTGTGTGTGTGTGTGTGTGTGTGTGTGTGTGGGTGTGTGGTGTGTGGTGTGTGGTGTGGGTGTGGGTGTGGTGCGTGCGTGCGTGGGTGTGGTGTGGTGTGGTGTGTGTGTGTGTCTGCGCTGCGCTGCGCGTTGTGCGCGTGCGTGTTTGTCCGAGTGTCAGAAATGAGAGACGTAGAGTACAGGGTTTTAGACTGCACTCCTGTTGTCATACCGACTGTAACCATGGAACTAAATCCTTTTTGTGTCTGGTTTTTCTCCTTCCCTATCTCCTGGCTAATTTCTGCTCCCGAGTGGCGCAGCGGTCTAAGTCACTACATCTCAGTGCTTGAGGCGTCACTACAGACACCCTGGTTTGAATCCAGGCTGTATCACAACCGGCCGTGATTGGGAGCCTCATAGTGCAGCCCGGTTTGACCCGGTGTAGGCCGTCATTGTAAATAAGAATTTGTTCTTAAAACTGACTTGCCTAGTTAAAATAAAGGATCACTTAAAAAAAAAATCAATAGGGTTGTCCTTCCCTCTCACCTGGGTAATCTCTGCTATCCAATAGGGTTGTTCTTCCCTCTCTCCTGGGTAATCTCTGCTATCCAATAGGGTTGTCCTTCCCTCTCTCCTGGGTAATCTCTGCTATCCAATAGGGTTCTCCTTCCCTCTCTCCTGTGTAATCTCTGTTATCCAATAGGGTTGTCCTTCCCTCTCACCTGGGTAATCTCTGCTATCCAATAGGGTTGTCCTTCCCTCTCTCCTGGGTAATCTCTGTTATCCAATAGGGTTGTCCTTCCCTCTCTCCTGGGTAATCTCTGCTGTCCAATAGGGTTGTCCTTCCCTCTCTCCTGGGTAATCTCTGCTATCCAATAGGGTTGTCCTTCCCTCTCTCCTGGGTAATCTCTGCTATCCAATAGGGTTGTCTAAAATTGATTTGTTCTAAAATTGATTAAATAAAAAATGTTCCTCGTCAGTATACACACAATACCACATAATGACCAAGTGAAAACAGGTTTTTAGATACTTTAAATAAAATATAGAAATAAGTATTCAGACCCTTTGCTATGAGGTTCTACATTGAGGTCAGGTGCTTCCTGTTTCCATTGATCACCTTTGAGATGTTTCTATAACTGGATTGGAGTCCACTTGTGGTATTTTCAATTGATTGGACATCATTTGGAAAAGTACACATCTGTCTATATAAGGTCCCACAGTTGGCAGTGCGTGTCAGAGCAGAAACTAAGCCATGAGGTCGAAGGAAAGGTTAGAAGTGTTCCGAGGCAGGATTGATTGTCGAAGCACAAATCTGGGGAAAACTTCTGCAGCTTTGAAGGTCTCCAGGAACACAGTGGCCTCCATCATCCTTAAATGGAAGACGTTTGGAACTACCAAGACTCTTCCCGGCCAAACTGAGCGAGAAGCCGATGATCAGTCTGACAGAGCTCCAGAGTTTCCCTGTGGAAATGGGAGAACCTTCCAGAAGGACAGGCATCTCTGCATCACTTCACCAATCAGGCCTTTATGGTAAAGTGGCCAGACGGAAGCCACTCCTCAGTAAAAGGCACATGACAACCAGCTTGGAGTTTGTCAAAAAAGCACCTAAATGAAACAAGATTCTCTGGTCTGATGAAACCAAGATTGAACTCTTTGGCCTGAATTCCAAGCATCACGTCTGGAGGGAACCTGGCACCATCCCTATGGTGAAGCATGGTGGTGGCAGCATCATGCTGTGGGGATGTTTTTCAGCAGCAGGGATTGGGAGACTAGTCAGGGTCAAGGGAAAGATGAACGGAGCAAAGTACAGAGATCCTTGATGAAAACCTGCTCCAGAGCGCTCAAGACCTAAGACTGGGATAAAGGTTTACCTTCCAACAGGTCAACGACCCTAAGCACACAGCCAAGACAACGCAGGAGTGGCTTCGGGAATGTCCTTCTCTGAATGTCCTTGAGTGGCCAGAGCCCAGACTTGAACCGGATAAAACATCTCTGGGGAGACCTGAAAATAGCTGTGCAGCAACGCTCCCCATCCAGCCTGACAGAGGATCTGCATAGAAGAATGGGAGATACTCCCCAAATACAGGTGTGCCAAGCTTGTAGCGTCATACCCAAGAAGACTTGAGGCTGTAATCGCTGCCAAAGCTGCTTCAACAAAGTACTGATTAAAGGGTCTGAATTCTTACGATAATGTGATATTTCAGTTCAATTTTCGTTAAATTTGGAAAAGAAATTCTAAAAACCTGTTTTTTGCTTTGTCATTATGTATTGTTGTGTATATATTTTTAAATAAGGCAGTAATCTAGCAAAACATTTTGAATATTTTCTGAATACTTCCCGAGGACACTGAATGCGGTAGGGAGACACCACAGAAGAGATGTGTGTCTGTCAGTCAACTGTGCTTGCGTGTGTATGTCCAGTACCAGTCAAAAGTTTGGACACACCTACTCATTCCAGGGATTTTTTTCTGTAATTCTTTACTATTTTCTACATTGTAGAATAATAGTGAAGACATCAAAACTACGAAATAACATACATGGAATCATGTAGTAACTATGACAACCGACTTTAGCAGACAAGCCCTCGGGGTTCTATCTAGTATTGTTATTTCTATGTTGGTTGGTGTTATTTGTATGGTTCCCAATTAGAGGCATCTGATTATCGTTGTCTCTAATTGCGGATCAAACTTAGTGTGTTCCTTTTCCCACCTGCATAGTGGGATATGGTTTTCAGTTAGTGCCTGTACTGCGCTCTCTACTGGATGTTCGTTTAGTATTTGTTGGTTTTTGTGAAGTTTCACTTCGTAATAAGGTGAACTCTACGCACGCTGCTCCTTTAAACCATCGTGACGACCTTTGACCTTCACTGGCACGCTGTTCACGGATGAATCCCGGTTCCAACCGTACCGGGCAGATGGTAGACAACATGTATGTGGGCGAACGGTTTGCTGATGTCAACGTTGTGAACATAGAGCCCCAAGATGGTGGTGGGATTATGGTATGGGCAGGCATAAGCTACGGACAACGAACACAATTGTATTTTGTCGATGGCAATTTGTACAGAATGCACAGAGATGCCGTGATGAGACCCTGAGGCCCATTCATCCGCCACCATCACCTCATGTTTCAGCATGATAACGTACGGCACCATGTCGCAAGGACACAATTCCTGGAAGCTGAAAATCACCCAGTTCTTCCATGGTCTGCATACTCACCAGACATGTAACCCATTAAGCATGTTTGGGATGCTCTGGATCGACGCGTACAACAGCGTGTTCTAGTTCCAATATCCAGCAACTTCACACAGCCATTGAAGAGAAGTGGGACACTATTTCACAATCAACAGTCTGATCAACTCTATTCAACGGACTCAGGCAAATGGTCAAATCCTCACACCTGACACACCTGATACACCCGATACACCCGATACACCTGATACACCTGATACACCTGACACACCTGATACACCTGATACACCTGATACACCTGATACACCTGATACACCTGACACACCTGATACACCTGATACACCTGATACACCCTGACACACCTGATACACCTGATACACCTGATACACCTGACACACCTGATACACCCGATACACCCGATACACCTGATACACCTGACACACCTGACACACCTGACACACCTGACACACCTGACACCTGACGATACCCTGATACACCTGATACACCTGACACACCTGATACACCTGATACACCTGATACACCTGACACACCTGATACACCTGATACACCTGACACACCTGATACACCTGATACACCTGACACACCTGATACACCTGATACACCTGATACACCTGATACACCTGATACACCTGACACACCTGATACACCTGATACACCTGATACACCTGACACACCTGATACACCTGATACACCTGATACACCTGACACACCTGACACACCTGATACACCCGATACTGACTGGTTTTCTGATCCACGACCATTTATTTTAAGGCATCTGTGACCTAGAGATTCAAATCTGTATTTTTTTATTTATTTAAAAAATAAAAGTTAGTTTTAAGAACAAATTCTTAAAAGCCTGGATTCAAACCAAGGACTGTAGTGCCTTAGACCACTACACCACTCAGGAGCCCTCGGGAGCCTCACTCATAAACACCTGAAACTGAGATTAATATTTAATCAGTGATGACTTTAAACAAATAACATCCACTACATCCTAGCACTGAATAAATGTTGACCTACTGTATATAGGATGGACACACACGCATGTCCTGCACACACACACACACAAACACACACACACACAGCCTTGTGTTCTCTCATTTAGAAAATGGTTACTGTCAAATAGGTTGAGGTTTAATTATTTGTGGATTCATATTGCTTAATATTTTGTCTGTGGTGTATAGTTGTCAATGAGTGTCAACGTTAGAGAGAGAGAGAGAGAGAGAGAGAGAGAGAGAGAGAGAGAGAGAGAGAGAGAGAGAGAGAGAGAGAGAGAGAGAGAGAGAGAGAGAGAGAGAGAGAGAGAGAGAGAGAGAGAGAGAGAGAGAGAGAGAGAGAGAGAGAGATTTCTTCAGTCCAATCAATGTGTTCGCTCTGGGCTAATCCATGTTACTAATTACCAAATGAGGGACGGCAGTTATGTGTGTGTGTGTGTGCGTGGTGGCAGTGTGTGCGTGGTGGCAGTGTGGAGTGGCGTGAGCCTGCCAGATGGGCCCCAGCGGCCCCCCAGAGACCTATACTCTCTCTTCCCTTCATTAACTCTACTCGCCCTCTCTGACACAGACACACTGTCACTTCTCTCGTCCTCTTCCCTTGTCCGTGTGATCCCGGCGAGTGGCCGGGGATTGTGGGTATTTCAGTCTCTGAGGTGACCCTACGCCACAGGGCTGAGAGAGGAGTACTGAGAGGACAGACTAGAGCTCTTCTTTCCTCTCTTGTCCCTCACTCCATCTCTGTTCCAATCTGTGGTCTCTCAGAGGAGAGAGAAGAGAGAGACAGAGCACTGGCCCTCCCTAATTTTTCTCTCTGTCTCTGTCTCTTCATTCCCTCTCTGTCTTTCTCTTTGTCTCTCTCTTCCCCTCTTTCTCTCTCTCTCCCCTCTTTCTCTCTCTCCCCTCTCTCTCTCTCTCTCCCCTCTTTCTCTCTCTCTCCCCTCTTTCTCTCTCACCTCCTCTTTCTTTTCTTTCTCTCTCCCCCTCTCTTTCTCCTGACTCTCCCCTGACACACCTCTTTCTCTCTCTCTCCCCTCTTTCTCTCTCTCCCCTCTCTTTCTCTCTCTCTCCCCTCTTTCTCTCTCTCTCCCCTCTTTCTCTCTCTCTCCCCTCTTTCTCTCTCTCCCCCTCTCTTTCTCTCTCTCTCCCCTCTTTCTCTCTCCTGGTTGATTAAAGGGTTGTTTATGAGTTGTTTCCATTCCTTCTTAGTTAATCCGTTAAGTTAATTTACAGTAAATACAGTCAAGAGTTACACTTTACACACAATACTATTTTCTGTTGTTTTCATATTAGCTACAGGGTTTCTGGACCTTTTAACGCAGAATGTGATATCTCTGAGGGGGGATATGTTTAGAGACTCCCTGCAGCAAGCACTGACACACACACACACACACACACACACATGCACAGACACACCAGTCTGACAGACAGCAATGTGATTTCACAGCACAGGTTTTACACCCTGCCATTAAAGGTGAGTAACAATGTGATTATGGCCTGTGACAAATGAAGAGGTTATATTTCCTGCTATTAAACAGTGTGTGTCTGTGTGTTATATTCCTTACTATTTAACAGTTCATGGTGGGAGACATATAGGGAGGTTTAGTTGGTAACTGCCTCATGCAGAGAGAAATCTGTTTCTATTATCTGTTTCTCACTCCCTTTCTCTCTCTCTCTCTCTCTCTCTCTCTCTCTGCTTCTCTCCTCTCTCTTTTTATTTGTCTCTCTCTCTCTCTAAACAATTTCAATCTGTATCTCTACTCTCTCTCTCTAAACAATTTCAATCTGTATCTCTCCTCTCACTCCCTTTCTCTCCTCTCTCTCTCTCTCTCTCTCTCTGCTTCTCTCCTCTCTCTCTCTCTCTCTCTCTCTCTCTCTCTCTCTCTCTCTTCTCTCTCTCTCTCTCTGTCTCTCTGCTTCTCTCCTCTCTCTTTTTATTTGTCTCTCTCTCTCTCTCTGCTTCTCTCCTCTCTCTTTTTATTTGTCTCTCTCTCTCTCTAAACAATTTCAATCTGTATCTCTACTCTCTCCAATTTCAATCTGTTCTCTCTGTTGTTCTCTCCCTTTCTCTCTCTTTCTCTCTCTTTCTGCTTCTCTCCTCTCTCTCTCTCTCTTGTTTAGAGGTCTCTCTCTGCTCTTTCTCTCTCTCTTCTGTGATTCTGTTTCTCTCTCTCTGTCTCTCTGTCTCTCTCTCTCTCACTGCTATTCTCTCTTTCTCTCTCTCTCTGTCTCTCTCTGTCTCTCTGCTTCTTTCTCTCTCTTTTTATTTGTCTCTCTCTCTCTCTAAACAATTTCAATCTGTATCTCTCTTCTCACTCCCTTTCTCTCCTCTCTCTCTCTCTCTCTCTCTGCTTCTCTCCTCTCTCTCTTTTTATTTGTCTCTCTCTCTAAACAATTTGAATCTGTATCTCTACTCTCTCCCTTTCTCTCTCCCTTTCTCTCTCCCTTTCTCTCTCCCTTTCTCTCTCCCTTTCTCTCTCCCTTTCTCTCTCCCTTTCTCTCTCCCTTTCTCTCTCCCTTTCTTTCATTCTTTCTTTCATTCTTTCTTTTGTTCGAACTCTCTATATTTCTTTCATTCTGCCTTTCTCACTCTCTTTCCTTCTGTTTCTCTCTTTCTATATTTTTTCCCCTTTCTTCTCCTTCTTTTTCTCTTTCTTGTTCACACCCTGACCATGGTTATTTTTGTTTTCTTTATTATTTTGGTTAGGTCAGGGTGTGACGTGTATTGTCTAGGGGTTTTTGTATTGTCTAGGGGTTTTTGTATTGTCTAGGGGTTTTTGTATTGTCTAGGGGTTTTTGTATTGTCTAGGGGTTTTGTATTGTCTAGGGGTTTTTGTATTGTCTTGGGGTTTTTGTATTGTCTAGGGGTTTTGTGTTGTCTAGGGGTTTTGTATTGTCTAGGGGTTTTTGTATTGTCTAGGGGTTTTTGTATTGTCTAGGGGGTTTTGTATTGTCTAGGGGTTTTGTATTGTCTATGGGTTTTTGTATCGTCTAGGGGTCAATGGTTTTCCTAGATTGGTTCTCAATCAGAGGCAGCTGTTTATCGTTGTCTCTGATTGGGGACCATATTCAGGTAGCCATATGCCTAGGATAGTTTGTGGGTTATTGTCTATGTTTAGTTGCGTCACTGTTGGCTTTGTTAGTTTTGTTCCGTGTTCTTTATTTAATAAAGAAGTGTGTTGGTCTCCTCCTTACCACGCTGCCCTTGGTCTCCTCCTTACCACGCTGCCCCTTGGTCTCCTCCTTACAACGCTGCCCTTGGTCTCCTCCTTACCACGCTGCCCTTGGTCTCCTCCTTACCACGCTGCCCTTGGTCTCCTCCTTACCACGCTGCCCTTGGTCTCCTCCTTACCACGCTGCCCTTGGTCTCCTCCTTACCACGCTGCCCTTGGTCTCCTCCTTACCACGCTGCCCTTGGTCTCCTCCTTACCACGCTGCCCTTGGTCTCCTCCTTACCACGCTGCCCTTGGTCTCCTCCTTACCACGCTGCCCTTGGTCTCCTCCTTACCACGCTGCCCTTGGTCTCCTCCTTACCACGCTGCCCTTGGTCTCCTCCTTACCACGCTGCCCTTGGTCTCCTCCTTACCACGCTGCCCTTGGTCTCCTCCTTACCACGCTGCCCTTGGTCTCCTCCTTACCACGCTGCCCTTGGTCTCCTCCTTACCACGCTGCCCTTGGTCTCCTCTCTCCTACCACGCTGCCCCTGGTCTCCTCCTTACCACCCTGCCCTTGGTCTCCTCCTTACCACGCTGCCCTCTGGTCTCTCCTTACCACGCTGCCCTTGGTCTCCTCCTTACCACGCTGCCCTGGTCTCCTCCTTACCACGCTGCCCTTGGTCTCCTCCTTACCACGCTGCCCTTGGTCTCCTCCTTACCACGCTGCCCTTGGTCTCCTCCTTACCACGCTGCCCTTGGTCTCCTCCTTACCACGCTGCCCTTGGTCTCCTCCTTACCACGCTGCCCTTGGTCTCCTCCTTACCACGCTGCCCTTGGTCTCCTCCTTACCACGCTGCCCTTGGTCTCCTCCTTACCACGCTGCCCTTGGTCTCCTCCTTACCACGCTGCCCCTGGTCTCCTCCTTACCACGCTGCCCTTGGTCTCCTCCTTACCACCCTGCCCTTGGTCTCCTCCTTACCACGCTGCCCTTGGTCTCCTCCTTACCACGCTGCCCCTGGTCTCCTCCTTACCACGCTGCCCTTGGTCTCCTCCTTACCACGCTGCCCTTGGTCTCCTCCTTACCACGCTGCCCCTGGTCTCCTCCTTACCACGCTGCCCTTGGTCTCCTCCTTACCACGCTGCCCTTGGTCTCCTCCTTACCACGCTGCCCTTGGTCTCCTCCTTACCACGCTGCCCTTGGTCTCCTCCTTACCACGCTGCCCTTGGTCTCCTCCTTACCACGCTGCCCTTGGTCTCCTCCTTACCACGCTGTGCCTTGGTCTCCTCCTTACCACGCTGCCCTTGGTCTCCTCCTTACCACGCTGCCCTTGGTCTCCTCCTTACCACGCTGCCCTTGGTCTCCTCCTTACCACGCTGCCCTTGGTCTCCTCCTTACCACGCTGCCCCTGGTCTCCTCCTTACCACGCTGCCCTTGGTCTCCTCCTTACCACGCTGCCCTTGGTCTCCTCCTTACCACGCTGCCCTTGGTCTCCTCCTTACCACGCTGCCCCTTGGTCTCCTCCTTACCACGCTGCCCTTGGTCTCCTCCTTACCACGCTGCCCTTGGTCTCCTCCTTACCACGCTGCCCTTGGTCTCCTCCTTACCACGCTGCCCTTGGTCTCCTCCTTACCACGCTGCCCTTGGTCTCCTCCTTACCACGCTGCCCTTGGTCTCCTCCTTACCACGCTGCCCTTGGTCTCCTCCTTACCACGCTGCCCTTGGTCTCCTCCTTACCACGCTGCCCTTGGTCTCCTCCTTACTGCCCTTGGTCTCTCCTACCACGCTGCCCTTGGTCTCCTCCTTACCACGCTGCCCTTGGTCTCCTCCTTACCACGCTGCCCTTGGTCTCCTCCTTACCACGCTGCCCTTGGTCTCCTCCTTACCACGCTGCCCTTGGTCTCCTCCTTACCATGCTGCCCTTGGTCTCCTCCTTACCACGCTGCCCTTGGTCTCCTCCTTACCACGCTGCCCTTGGTCTCCTCCTTACCACGCTGCCCTTGGTCTCCTCCTTACCACGCTGCCCTTGGTCTCCTCCTTACCACGCTGCCCTTGGTCTCTCCTTACCACGCTGCCCTTGGTCTCCTCCTTACCACGCTGCCCTTGGTCTCCTGCCCTTGGTCTCCTCCTTACCACGCTGCCCTTGGTCTCCTCCTTACCACGCTGCCCTTGGTCTCCTCCTTACCACGCTGCCCTTGGTCTCCTCCTTACCACGCTGCCCTTGGTCTCCTCCTTACCACGCTGCCCTTGGTCTCCTCCTTACCACGCTGCCCTTGGTCTCCTCCTTACCACGCTGCCCTTGGTCTCCTCCTTACCACGCTGCCCTTGGTCTCCTCCTTACCACCTGCCCTTGGTCTCCTCCTTACCATGCTGCCCTTGGTCTCCTCCTTACCACGCTGCCCTTGGTCTCCTCCTTACCACGCTGCCCTTGGTCTCCTCCTTACCACGCTGCCCTTGGTCTCCTCCTTACCACGCTGCCCTTGGTCTCCTCCTTACCACGCTGCCCTTGGTCTCCTCCTTACCACGCTGCCCTTGGTCTCCTCCTTACCACGCTGCCCTTGGTCTCCTCCTTACCACGCTGCCCTTGGTCTCCTCCTTACCACGCTGCCCTTGGTCTCCTCCTTACCACGCTGCCCTTGGTCTCCTCCTTACCACGCTGCCCTTGGTCTCCTCCTTACCACGCTGCCCTTGGTCTCCTCCTTACCACGCTGCCCTTGGTCTCCTCCTTACCACGCTGCCCTTGGTCTCCTCCTTACCACGCTGCCCTTGGTCTCCTCCTTACCACGCTGCCCTTGGTCTCCTCCTTACCACGCTGCCCTGGTCTCCTCCTTACCACGCTGCCCTTGGTCTCCTCCTTACCACGCTGCCCTTGGTCTCTCCTCCTTACCACGCTGCCCTTGGTCTCCTCCTTACCACGCTGCCCTTGGTCTCCTCCTTACCACGCTGCCCTTGGTCTCCTCCTTACCACGCTGCCCTTGGTCTCCTCCTTACCACGCTGCCCTTGGTCTCCTCCTTACCACGCTGCCCTTGGTCTCCTCCTTGCTGCCCCTTGGTCTCCTCCTTACCACGCTGCCCTTGGTCTCCTCCTTACCACGCTGCCCTTGGTCTCCTCCTTACCACGCTGCCCTTGGTCTCCTCCTTACCACGCTGCCCTTGGTCTCCTCCTTACCACGCTGCCCTTGGTCTCCTCCTTACCACGCTGCCCTTGGTCTCCTCCTTACCACGCTGCCCTTGGTCTCCTCCTTACCACGCTGCCCTTGGTCTCCTCCTTACCACGCTGCCCTTGGTCTCCTCCTTACCACGCTGCCCTTGGTCTCCTCCTTACCACGCTGCCCTTGGTCTCCTCCTTACCACGCTGCCCTTGGTCTCCTCCTTACCACGCTGCCCTTGGTCTCCTCCTTACCACGCTGCCCTTGGTCTCCTCCTTACCACGCTGCCCTTGGTCTCCTCCTTACCACGCTGCCCTTGGTCTCCTCCTTACCACGCTGCCCTGGTCTCCTCCTTACCACGCTGCCCTTGGTCTCCTCCTTACCATGCTGCCCTTGGTCTCCTCCTTACCACGCTGCCCTTGGTCTCCTCCTTACCACGCTGCCCTTGGTCTCCTCCTTACCACGCTGCCCTTCCTTACCACGCCCTGTCTCCTCCTTACCACGCTGCCCTTGGTCTCCTCCTTACCACGCTGCCCTTGGTCTCCTCCTTACCACGCTGCCCTTGGTCTCCTCCTTACCACGCTGCCCTTGGTCTCCTCCTTACCACGCTGCCCTCCTGGCCCTCTCCTCCTTACCACGCTGCCCTTGGTCTCCTCCTTACCACGCTGCCCTTGGTCTCCTCCTTACCACGCTGCCCTTGGTCTCCTCCTTACCACGCTGCCCTTGGTCTCCTCCTTACCACGCTGCCCTTGGTCTCCTCCTTACCACGCTGCCCTTGGTCTCCTCCTTACCACGCTGCCCTTGGTCTCCTCCTTACCACGCTGCCCTTGGTCTCCTCCTTACCACGCTGCCCTTGGTCTCCTCCTTACCACGCTGCCCTTGGTCTCCTCCTTACCACGCTGCCCTTGGTCTCCTCCTTACCACGCTGCCCTTGGTCTCCTCCTTACCACGCTGCCCTTGGTCTCCTTGCTGTCTCCTCCTTACCACGCTGCCCTTGGTCTCCTCCTTACCACGCTGCCCTTGGTCTCCTCCTTACCACGCTGCCCTTGGTCTCCTCCTTACCACGCTGCCCTTGGTCTCCTCCTTACCACGCTGCTCTCTTGGTCTCCTCCTTACCACGCTGCCCTTGGTCTCCTCCTTACCACGCTGCCCTTGGTCTCCTCCTTACCACGCTGCCCTTGGTCTCCTCCTTACCACGCTGCCCTTGGTCTCCTCCTTACCACGCTGCCCTTGGTCTCCTCCTTACCACGCTGCCCTTGGTCTCCTCCTTACCACGCTGCCCTTGGTCTCCTCCTTACCACGCTGCCCTTGGTCTCCTCCTTACCACGCTGCCCTTGGTCTCCTCCTTACCACGCTGCCCTTGGTCTCCTCCTTACCACGCTGCCCTTGGTCTCCTCCTTACCACGCTGCCCTTGGTCTCCTCCTTACCACGCTGCCCTTGGTCTCCTCCTGGTGCCCTTGGTCTCCTCCTTACCACGCTGCCCTTGGTCTCCTCCTTACCACGCTGCCCTTGGTCTCCTCCTTACCACGCTTGCCCTTGGTCTCCTCCTTACCACGCTGCCCTTGGTCTCCTCCTTACCACACTGCCCTTGGTCTCCTCCTTACCACGCTGCCCTTGGTCTCCTCCTTACCACGCTGCCCTTGGTCTCCTCCTTACCACGCTGCCCTTGGTCTCCTCCTGCTGCCCTTGGTCTCCTCCTTACCACGCTGCCCTTGGTCTCCTCCTTACCACGCTGCCCTTGGTCTCCTCCTTACCACGCTGCCCTTGGTCTCCTCCTTACCACGCTGCCCTTGGTCTCCTCCTTACCACGCTGCCCTTGGTCTCCTCCTTACCACGCTGCCCTTGGTCTCCTCCTTACCACGCTGCCCTTGGTCTCCTCCTTACCATGCTGCCCTTGGTCTCCTCCTTACCACGCTGCCCTTGGTCTCCTCCTTACCACGCTGCCCTTGGTCTCCTCCTTACCACGCTGCCCTTGGTCTCCTCCTTACCACGCTGCCCTTGGTCTCCTCCTTACCACGCTGCCCTTGGTCTCCTCCTTACCACGCTGCCCTTGGTCTCCTCCTTACCACGCTGCCCTTGGTCTCCTCCTTACCACGCTGCCCTTGGTCTCCTCCTTACCACGCTGCCCTTGGTCTCCTCCTTACCACGCTGCCCTTGGTCTCCTCCTTACCACGCTGCCCTTGGTCTCCTCCTTACCACGCTGCCCTTGGTCTCCTCCTTACCACGCTGCCCTTGGTCTCCTCCTTACCACGCTGCCCTTGGTCTCCTCCTTACCACGCTGCCCTTGGTCTCCTCCTTACCACGCTGCCCTTGGTCTCCTCCTTACCACGCTGCCCTTGGTCTCCTCCTTACCACGCTGCCCTTGGTCTCCTCCTTACCACGCTGCCCTTGGTCTCCTCCTTACCACGCTGCCCTTGGTCTCCTCCTTACCACGCTGCCCTTGGTCTCCTCCTTACCACGCTGCCCTTGGTCTCCTCCTTTGGTCCACGCTGCCCTTGGTCTCCTCCTTACCACGCTGCCCTTGGTCTCCTCCTTACCACGCTGCCCTTGGTCTCCTCCTTACCACGCTGCCCTTGGTCTCCTCCTTACCACGCTGCCCTTGGTCTCCTCCTTACCACGCTGCCCTTGGTCTCCTCCTTACCACGCTGCCCTTGGTCTCCTCCTTACCACGCTGCCCTTGGTCTCCTCCTTACCACGCTGCCCTTGGTCTCCTCCTTACCACGCTGCCCTTGGTCTCCTCCTTACCACGCTGCCCTTGGTCTCCTCCTTACCACGCTGCCCTTGGTCTCCTCCTTACCACGCTGCCCTTGGTCTCCTCCTTACCACGCTGCCCTTGGTCTCCTCCTTACCACGCTGCCCTTGGTCTCCTGCCCTTGGTCTCCTCCTTACCACGCTGCCCTTGGTCTCCTCCTTACCACGCTGCCCTTGGTCTCCTCCTTACCACGCTGCCCTTGGTCTCCTCCTACCACGCTGCCCTTGGTCTCCTCCTTACCACGCTGCCCTTGGTCTCCTCCTTACCACGCTGCCCTTGGTCTCCTCCTTACCACGCTGCCCTTGGTCTCCTCCTTACCACGCTGCCCTTGGTCTCCTCCTTACCACGCTGCCCTTGGTCTCCTCCTTACCACGCTGCCCTTGGTCTCCTCCTTACCACGCTGCCCTTGGTCTCCTCCTTACCACGCTGCCCTTGGTCTCCTCCTTACCACGCTGCCCTTGGTCTCCTCCTTACCACGCTGCCCTTGGTCTCCTCCTTACCACGCTGCCCTTGGTCTCCTCCTTACCACGCTGCCCTTGGTCTCCTCCTTACCACGCTGCCCTTGGTCTCCTCCTTACCACGCTGCCCTTGGTCTCCTCCTTACCACGCTGCCCTTGGTCTCCTCCTTACCACGCTGCCCTTGGTCTCCTCCTTACCACGCTGCCCTTGGTCTCCTCCTTACCACGCTGCCCTTGGTCTCCTCCTTACCACGCTGCCCTTGGTCTCCTCCTTACCACGCTGCCCTTGGTCTCCTCCTTACCACGCTGCCCTTGGTCTCCTCCTTACCACGCTGCCCTTGGTCTCCTCCTTACCACGCTGCCCTTGGTCTCCTCCTTACCACGCTGCCCTTGGTCTCCTCCTTACCACGCTGCCCTTGGTCTCCTCCTTACCACGCTGCCCTTGGTCTCCTCCTTACCACGCTGCCCTTGGTCTCCTCCTTACCACGCTGCCCTTGGTCTCCTCCTTACCACGCTGCCCTTGGTCTCCTCCTTACCACGCTGCCCTTGGTCTCCTCCTTACCACGCTGCCCTTGGTCTCCTCCTTACCACGCTGCCCTTGGTCTCCTCCTTACCACGCTGCTGCTTGGTCTCCTCCTTACCACGCTGCCCTTGGTCTCCTCCTTACCACGCTGCCTTGGTCTCCTCCTTACCACGCTGCCCTTGGTCTCCTCCTGCTGCCCTCTCCTCCTTACCACGCTGCCCTTGGTCTCCTCCTTACCACGCTGCCCTTGGTCTCCTCCTTACCACGCTGCCCTTGGTCTCCTCCTTACCACGCTGCCCTTGGTCTCCTCCTTACCACGCTGCCCTTGGTCTCCTCCTTACCACGCTGCCCTTGGTCTCCTCCTTACCACGCTGCCCTTGGTCTCCTCCTTACCACGCTGCCCTTGGTCTCCTCCTTACCACGCTGCCCTTGGTCTCCTCCTTACCACGCTGCTCCTTGGTCTCCTCCTTACCACGCTGCCCTTGGTCTCCTCCTTACCACGCTGCCCTTGGTCTCCTCCTTACCACGCTGCCCTTGGTCTCCTCCTTACCACGCTGCCCTTGGTCTCCTCCTTACCACGCTGCCCTTGGTCTCCTCCTTACCACGCTGCCCTTGGTCTCCTCCTTACCACGCTGCCCTTGGTCTCCTCCTTACCACGCTGCCCTTGGTCTCCTCCTTACCACGCTGCCCTTGGTCTCTCCTTACCACGCTGCCCTTGGTCTCCTCCTTACCACGCTGCCCTTGGTCTCCTCCTTACCACGCTGCCCTTGGTCTCCTCCTTACCACGCTGCCCTTGGTCTCCTCCTTACCACGCTGCCCTTGGTCTCCTCCTTACCACGCTGCCCTTGGTCTCCTCCTTACCACGCTGCCCTTGGTCTCCTCCTTACCACGCTGCCCTTGGTCTCCTCCTTACCACGCTGCCCTTGGTCTCCTCCTTACCACGCTGCCCTTGGTCTCCTCCTTACCACGCTGCCCTTGGTCTCCTCCTTACCACGCTGCCCTTGGTCTCCTCCTTACCACGCTGCCCTTGGTCTCCTCCTTACCACGCTGCCCTTGGTCTCCTCCTTACCACGCTGCCCTTGGTCTCCTCCTTACCACGCTGCCCTTGGTCTCCTCCTTACCACGCTGCCCTTGGTCTCCTCCTTACCACGCTGCCCTTGGTCTCCTCCTTACCACGCTGCCCTTGGTCTCCTCCTTACCACGCTGCCCTTGGTCTCCTCCTTACCACGCTGCCCTTGGTCTCCTCCTTACAACGCTGCCCTTGGTCTCCTCCTTACCACGCTGCCCTTGGTCTCCTCCTTACCACGCTGCTCTTGGTCTCCTCCTTACCACGCTGCCCTTGGTCTCCTCCTTACCACGCTGCCCTGGTCTCCTCCTTACCACGCTGCCCTTGTCTCCTCCTTACCACGCTGCCCTTGGTCTCCTCCTTACGCTGCCCTTGGTCTCCTCCTTACCACGCTGCCCTTGGTCTCCTCCTTACCACGCTGCCCTTGGTCTCCTCCTTACCACGCTGCCCTTGGTCTCCTCCTTACCACGCTGCCCTTGGTCTCCTCCTTACCACGCTGCCCCTTGGTCTCCTCCTTACCACGCTGCCCTTGGTCTCCTCCTTACCACGCTGCCCCTGGTCTCCTCCTTACCACGCTGCCCTTGGTCTCCTCCTTACCACGCTGCCCTTGGTCTCCTCCTTACCACGCTGCCCTTGGTCTCCTCCTTACCACGCTGCCCTTGGTCTCCTCCTTACCACGCTGCCCTTGGTCTCCTCCTTACCACGCTGCCCTTGGTCTCCTCCTTACCACGCTGCCCTTGGTCTCCTCCTTACCACGCTGCCCTTGGTCTCCTCCTTACCACGCTGCCCTTGGTCTCCTCCTTACCACGCTGCCCTTGGTCTCCTCCTTACCACGCTGCCCTTGGTCTCCTCCTTACCACGCTGCCCTTGGTCTCCTCCTTACCACGCTGCCCTCCTCCTTACCACGGTGGTCTCCTCCTTACCACGCTGCTCCTTGGTCTCCTCCTTACCACGCTGCCCTTGGTCTCCTCCTTACCACGCTGGTCTTGGTCTCCTCCTTACCACGCTGCCCCTGGTCTCCTCCTTACCACGCTGCCCTTGGTCTCCTCCATATGACGACGTGACATTCTTTCATTCTTTCTTTTGTTCGAACTCTCTATATATATATATTTTTTTTTTACTTCTCTTTTTTTCATTGATACTCTCTTCTTTCTTAATTTTTATTTGTCTTCCTTTCTTTCCTCCCCTTCCTCCTCTGAGGAGCAAATAAAGGAACATCATAGCAGATGCCCTGAGAGCCAAATAAAACATTTACCCTTTAAAACAATAACCTCTTGGCGATGCTGGGTACAAACTTCCCCGCAAGGGTCTTTGTTTAAGCAGGTAAGGGAGCATTCTTTCCTAAACAATGCACAGTGGACACTGGGGTTGTCTACAGACCCCCCCCCTCCCCAGCGGTGACACAAATTCCATGCCACACCCAGGAAAATGTTCCTAATATATAATAATAATAATATATGCCATTTAGCAGACGCTTTTATCCAAAGCGACTTACAGTCATGTGTGCATACATTCTACGTATGGGTGGTCCCCGGGATCAAACCCACTACCCTGGCGTTACAAGCGCCATGCTCTACCAACTGAGCTTCCTGTGCAGTCATTTTCTCTCCTTGTACGGGGAAATGGTCAGAGCACACCCTCTCCTCTCATAGGCTCCGGAGAGAATCAATTCAGTGTCAGTCAATGTAAGGATGACAAACCTGTCCTCTCACATCCCATCACAGGGAAGACACTCCTGCGGAGCACCCACATACAGGAACAGCAGAAGAGCAGGAAGGAGACAGTTGGGCCTCCCGACCAGGCCTTTACAAATCAAACTTAACCAGGCCTTTACGAATCAAACTTGACCAGGCCTTTACAAATCAAACTTAACCAGGCCTTTACAAATCAAACTTGACCAGGCCTTTACAAATCAAACTTGACCAGGCCTCTACAAATCAAACTCATATACTACAGGAGGAGGTGTATCTTGTTATTCACCCCATAGATGAGAAGCGGGGGGTTTTCTGGCTTTGTATGGAAACCCTGAGGAGTCCTTCCTAAATATCTAGAGGCTTTCCATAACCCCTAACTGTCTAGCCTTTTGTGACTCCCAAACCCGCATGCGGGAGTGTAATCATCGACTGACACTAATTAGCATAACGCAACGGACCCACCCCCACTCCCAGCCCCAGCCCCAGCCCTCAACCCCAGTTCCATCTCCCATACACCAGCCCCAGCCCCACCCCCAGCCTCTGGGTTGTGTAAATTAAAACAATTTGATTATATTCTTGTGTTTTGTGGCAAGTGAACTTGGCGTTGGGGTCAGTAGTGGCCTGCCCCAGCAGGGTGACACCAGATCCATCCTGACCTCCTTGCCCTCAGCCTGTCCCATCCTGCCGCAGAGTCAAAGAGATCCTCACCTCCATGGATTTCTTATTTGTGGTTCTGAGAATCAATGCTCAATGTTTCTTCCTCCCAGACAACCACAGGAGATCAGCATTTTTTCTGCTGCTTTTTCGGCACGGCCTCTGCTTATCTCTCTGTCTGTGTGTGTGTTTACTGAACCCATTTCTTGCTTTTGTTAACATTTAACCTTTCCGACTGTCTGCTCTTAGAAAACCACAAACCCCCGTTGATCAATATCTCTCTCTCTCTCTCTCTCTCTCTCTCTCTCTCTCTCTCTCTCTCTCTCTCTCCTCTCTCTCTCCTCTCTCTCTCTCTCTCTCTCTCTCCTCTCTCTCCTCTCTCTTCTCTCTCTCTCTGTCTCTCTCTTCCTCTAGACCTTCCTTTGGTCTCTCTTCCTAGACTTCCTCTCTCTCTCTCTCTCTCTCTCTCTCTCTCTCTCTCTCTCTCTCTCTCTCTCTCTCTCTCTCTCTCTCTCTCTCTGTCTCTCTGTCTCTGTCTCTGTCTCTCTCTCTCTCTCTCTCTCTCTCTCTCTCTCTCTCTGTCTCTCTCTCTCTCTCTCTCTCTCCCCTCTCTCTCTCTCTGTCTCTCTCTTCCTCTAGACCTTCCTTTGGTCTCTTCTCTCTAGACTCTCTCTCTCTCTCTCTCTCTCTCTCTCTCTCTCTCTCTCTCTCTCTGTCTCTGTCTCTGTCTCTGTCTCTGTCTCTGTCTCTGTCTCTGTCTCTCTGTCTCTCTGTCTCTCTGTCTCTCTGTCTCTGTCTCTCTCTCTCTCTCTCTCTCTCTCTCTCTCTCTCTCTCTCTCTCTCTCTCTCTGTCTCTCTCTCTCTCTCTCTCTCTCTCTCTCTCTCTCTCTCTCTCTCTCTCTCTCTCTCTCTCTCTCTCTCTCTCTCTCTCTCTCTCTCTCTCTCTCTCTCTCTCAATTCAATTCAATTCAATTCAAGGGCTTTATTGGCATGGGAAACATGTGTTAACATTGCCAAAGCAAGTGAGGTAGACAACATATAAAGTGAAAAACAACAAAAATTTACAGTAAACATTACACATACAGAAGTTTTAAAAAACAGTAAAGACATTACAAATGTCATATTTTATATATATATACAATGTACAAATAGTTAAATGACACAAGATAAAATGAATAAGCATAAATATGGGTTGTATTTACAATGGTGTTTGTTCTTCACTGGTTGCCCTTTTCTCGTGGCAACAGGTCACCAATCTTACTGCTGTGATGTCACACTGTGGTATTTCACCCAGTAGATATGGGAGTTAATCAAAATTGGATTTGTTTTCGATTTCTTTGTGGGTCTGTGTAATCTGAGGGAAATATGTCTCTCTAATATGGTCATACATTGGGCAGGAGGTTAGGAAGTGCAGCTCAGTTTCCACCTCATTTTGTGGGCAGTGAGCACATAGCCTGTCTTCTATTGAGAGCCATGTCTGCCTACAGCGGCCTTTCTCAATAGCAAGGCTATGCTCACTGAGTCTGTACATAGTCAAAGATTTCCTTTAGTTTCGGTCAGTTAGGTATTCTGCCATTGTGTACTCCTGGTTAGTGCCAAATATCATTATAGTTTGCTCTGTTTTTTGATAAATTCTTTCCAATGTGTCAAGTAATTATATTTCTCTCTCTCTCTCTCTCTCTCTCTCTCTCTCTCTCTCTCTCTCTCTCTCTCTCTCTCTCTCTCTCTCTCTCTCTCTCTCTCTCTCTCTCTCTCTCTCTCTCTCTCTTCTATTTCCTTGCCTCTCTCTCTAATAAATGTACTTCTAGGAAACACAACACGTCCCTGATCAGTCACCCATTGTTTTCAAATAGTCTGATCTTAAATCCCAGGGTTGTCTCTAGCTCTGAATCCCAGGGTTGTCTCTAGCTTTGAATCCCAGGGTTGTCTCTAGCTCTGAACCCCAGGGTTGTCTCTAGCTCTGAATCACAGGGTTGTCTCTAGCTCAACCCGTTCCCATGTCCCTGCTCAGGTGTTTTTAAAACCTCTTAAGGATCGGACCCTTTTTTTTCAATTTTCGCCTAAATGACATACCCAAATCTAACTTCCTGTATTTCAGGACCTGAAGCGAGGATATGCATATTATTGATACCATTTGAAAGGAAACACTTTGAAGTTTGTGGAAATGTGAAATTAATGTAGGAGAATATAACACCTTAGGTCTTGTCAAAGATAATACAAAGGAAAAAAATGCATTGAAGAATTTAAGCGCATATCAGACATGTCTATGTCCTGGGAAGTGTTCTTGTTACTTACAACCTCATGCCTATCACATTAGCCTACGTTAGCTCAACCTCATGCTAATCACATTAGCCTACGTTAGCTCAACCTCATGCTAATCACATTAGCCTACGTTAGCTCAACCTCATGCTGATCACATTAGCCTACGTTAGTTCAACCTCATGCTAATCACATTAGCCTACGTTAGCTCAACCTCATGCTGATCACATTAGCCTACGTTAGCTCAACCTCATGCTAATCAGGAGGAACGTTCAGGAAAATAGCTGTGAATTGAAAGAGAAGCTGGTAGAAAGTGGGGCACTCTCCTCTTTGACAAAGTAAACTGTTTGATGTGCTCTTAAAGCCCAGCCCAGCGGGGAAGGAGGAGAGGGTGAGTGGTGCAGAAGACTTCACACAGCTCCCAGAGACAGATTGTTGTGATTTTTTTGCAGTATTATCACCATGGCACTCGCTATGACGATGACTGTAGTGGGTGGACTTCCTGGTGTGAAACCACACTGAAACGTCTTCACTTCAGTTAGGGGGTCTTCGCATATGTCACTGTAGAATCTGCAATGTTTTGTCTTCTCTTGTGGAGGGAAGTCATGTTGTGAAAGCTGAATGTTTTGGTGTTTAAACTGAATGTTGTTGTTATCTCC
Organism: Oncorhynchus gorbuscha; assembly: GCF_021184085.1. Lineage (NCBI taxonomy): Eukaryota > Metazoa > Chordata > Actinopteri > Salmoniformes > Salmonidae > Oncorhynchus > Oncorhynchus gorbuscha. The sequence continues at coordinate 87,218,722 of NC_060179.1, forward strand.
CAGAGATGAATGCAGACTCGCGACAGTCTGATGAGACAGTGGTATGAATGCAGACTAGACAGTGGTATGAATGCAGACTAGACAGTGGTATGAATGCAGACTAGACAGTGGTATGAATGCAGACTAGACAGTGGTATGAATGCAGACTAGACAAACGCGACAGTCTGGTGAGACAGTGGTATGAATGCAGACTAGACAGTGGTATGAATGCAGACTAGACAGTGGTATGAATGCAGACAGTGGTATGAATGCAGACAGACAGTGGTATGAATGCAGACTAGACAGTGGTATGAATGACAGATGAATGCAGACTAGACAGTGGTATGAATGCAGACAGTCTGATGAGACAGTGGTATGAATGCAGACTAGACAGTGGTATGAATGCAGACCAGACAGTGGACTATGAATGCAGACCAGACAGTGGTATGAATGCAGACTATGAATGCAAACGCGACAGTCTGGTGAGACAGTGGTATGAATGCAGACTAGACAGTGGTATGAATGCAGACTAGACAGTGGTATGAATGCAGACTAGACAGTGGTATGAATGCAGACTAGACAGTGGTATGAATGCAGACTAGACAGTGGTATGAATGCAGACTAGACAGTGGTATGAATGCAGACTAGACAGTGGTATGAATGCAGACTAGACAGTGGTATGAATGCAGACCAGACAAACACTACAGTCTGGTGAGACAGTGGTATGCATCCCTATTCCCTACAATGGCACCCTATTCCCTACACTAGGATCCTTACTGCTCTGGTCAAAGGTACTGGCTATAATGGCACCCTATTCCCTACACTAGGATCCTTACTGCTCTGGTCAAAGGTACTGGATACAATGGCACCCTATTCCCTACACTAGGATCCTTACTGCTCTGGTCAAAGGTACTGGCTACAATGGCACCCTATTCCCTACACTAGGATCCTTACTGCTCTGGTCAAAGGTACTGGCTACAATGGCACCCTATTCCCTACACTGGGATCCTTACTGCTCTGGTCAAAGGTACTGGCTACAATGGCACCCTATTCCATTTACATTTAAGTCATTTAGCAGACGCTCTTATCCAGAGCGACTTACAATATTCCCTACACTAGGATCCTTACTGCTCTGGTCAAAGGTACTGGCTACAATGGCAGCGTATATGGTGCCATTTGGGATGTAACCCGTTCCGTACGACTGTTCTTAGATGTCTCTGTTCTCATCCCACAAAAATCTTCTTCTCACTTCTCACGAAAACGTCTGCTGAGCTCGAACTTTAACTTCTTGGTGCCGGGGGGCAGCATTTTCACGTGCGGATGAAATGCATGCCCAAATTCAACTGCCTGCTACTCATCCCCAGAAGATTAGTTTAGCAGATCATTAGTAGATTTGGATAGAAAACACTCTGAAGTTTCTAAAACTGTTTGAATCATGTCTGTGTGTATAACAGAACTTATTTCGCAGGCGAAACCCCGAGGACAAACTATTCAGATATCCTTTTTTTAGGTCACTCTCTTTACAATGGTTTTCATTGGGAATCCAGATTTCTAAGGGACCTTCTTGCAGTTCCTATCGCTTCCACTGGATGTCAACAGTCTTTAGAAATTGGTTGAGGTTATTCCTTTGTGTAATGAAGAAGTACGGCCATCTTGAACGAGGGTCACTTGTAGTGTACTGTTAGAGGCGCGTGACCAGAAAGCTACAGTTTGTTTTCCTCCTGTATTGAACACAGATCATCCCGTCTTCAATTTGATCGATTATTTACGTGAAACAATACCTAAAGTTGTATTACAAAAGTAGTTTGAAATGTTTTGGCAAAGTTTACAGGTAACTTTTGAGATATTTTGTAGTCACGTTGCACAAGTTGGAACCTGTGTTTTTCTGGATCAAATTCGCCAAATAAATGGACATTTTCGATATATATCGACGGAAGGACCATTTGTGATGTTTATGGGAGTGCCAACACAAGAAGGTCGTCAAAGGTAAGGCATTAATTATATTTTTATTTCTGCGTTTTGTGTCTAGCCTGCAGGATTGAAATATGGTTTCTCTCTTTGTTTACGGAGGTGCTATCCTCAGATAATAGCATCGTTTGCTTTCGCCGAAAAGCCTTTTTGAAATCTGACATGTTGGCTGGATTCACAAGTGTAGATGTGAACTCTTGAGCCCAACTGCAGAGGCCTTTGAAGCCCCCTGTCCAGAGGTCATTTACAATACAGTACCCCTTGTATATTATGAATAACACGGCACGGAATAAGTACTAAAAGAAGCTCCTCGGGGACGATCCGGAGACACTATTTCTGACTCATTTCAGCCTTTTGAAACTAAACGTATTTTTTAAAACTATTTTACAAATACTTTCTGGAACGTGTTCTTTCATGTGCCTTAATTACTTTTAAATTCCCTTTACATACTAATTAATTACTTTTTAATTCCCTTTACATACTAATTAATTACCTTTTATTTCCCTTTATATACTAATTAATTACTTTTTAATTCCCTTTATATACTAATGAATTACTTTGAAATTCCCTTTACATGCTAATTAATTACTTTTTAATTCCCTTTATATACTAATGATGTCACGCCTTGGTCATTGTATTTTGTGTTTTTGTTATATGTTTGGGTAAGCCAGGTGTGACATGGGTTTATATGTTGTTTTTCGTATTGGGTTTGTAGTATTTGGGATCGCGGCTAATTAGGGGTGTTGTATAGGCTTGGCTGCCTGAGGTGTTTCTCAATCAGAGTCAGGTGATTCTCGTTGTCTCTGATTGGGAACCGTATTTAGCAGCCTGAGTTTCGCTTTGTATTTTGTGGGTGTTTGTTCCTGTCTCTGTGTTGTGGTCACCAGATAGGCTGTAATTAGTTTCACGTTCCGTTCTGTTGTTTTTGTATTTCAGTTATTTCATGTACCGCTATTCTGTTCATTAAAGTCATGAGTAACCTACACGCTGCATTTCGGTCCGACTCTCTTTCTTCAACAGACAAACGCCGTTACAAATGAATTACTTTTAAATTTCCTTTACATACGAATTGTTCAGTCTGTGGTTCCAAGGGAAGATGGGGACGATGCCAGAGCGGTGATGATGTTATATTAAAATAATTATTTCTTAGGTTTTGTTAATTGTATTTATCTGCATGACATTATTAGATTTGAGTGGTCACACATGTATACTGTTTAGGTTTTCTACTGACACATTTTACCCAGGAAGTTGTGTAAAAGGGATTGAATTTGTTGTTGCCTAATTGTTTTTTGGTAGGTTTCCAAACTGCATTCCTTCCATCTATAGCATTTCTTAATGTTACTCAGTTCCTTTGGCTTTGATGCCTCATGATTGAGTATTGCTCTGTCCAATTAGACTGTGATTTTGCTGTGGTCTGATAGGGGTGTCAGTGGGCTGACTGTGAACGCTCTGAGAGACTCTGGGTTGAGGTCAGTGATAAAGTGGTCTACAGTACTACTGCCAAGAGATGAGCTGTAGGTTTACCTACCATAGGAGTCCCCTCAAAGCCTACCATTGGCTATGTACGTATATAGCCAGCGTGCGACAGAGCTGCAGGAGTTGTGACCCGTTTTTGTTGGTTCTGTTGTCATAGTTGTGTCTAGGGGGGCATATGTGGGAGGGAATGTTGTCACCTCCAGGCAGATGTTTGTCCCCCTGTGTGCTGAAGGCGTCAGGTTCCTGTCTAGTTCTGGAATTTAGGTCACCACAGACTAGTACATGTCCCTGGGCCTGGAAATGATTCATTACCCCCTCCATGATGGAGAAGCTGTCTTCATTAAAGTATGGGGATTCTAGTGGGGGGATATAAGTAGTGCACAGGAGGACTTTTTCTCTGTTAAAATAATTTCCTTTGAATTTCTAGCCAAATGTAAATGTTCCTGTTTTGAAACAATTTAATGGACTGAGTTTAGGCCTGCTTATCTGTCTGTTTATCTTTCTC
>NC_060179.1:87222749-87235249 GCF_021184085.1 Oncorhynchus gorbuscha
ACGCTGCCCCTGGTCTCCTCCTTACAACGCTGCCCTTGGTCTCCTCCTTACCATGCTGCCCTTGGTCTCCTCCTTACAACGCTGCCCTTGGTCTCCTCCTTACCATGCTGCCCTTGGTCTCCTCCTTACCATGCTGCCCTTGGTCTCCTCCTTACAACGCTGCCCTTGGTCTCCTCCTTACCATGCTGCCCTTGGTCTCCTCCTTACCATGCTGCCCTTGGTCTCCTCCTTACCATGCTGCCCTTGGTCTCCTCCTTACCACGCTGGTCTTGGTCTCCTCCTTACCACGCTGGTCTTGGTCTCCTCCTTACCATGCTGCCCTTGGTCTCCTCCTTACCACGCTGGTCTTGGTCTCCTCCTTACCACGCTGGTCTTGGTCTCCTCCTTACCACGCTGCCCTTGGTCTCCTCCTTACAACGCTGCCCTTGGTCTCCTCCTTACAACGCTGCCCTTGGTCTTCTCCTTACCATGCTGCCCTTGGTCTCCTCCTTACCACGCTGCCCTTGGTCTCCTCCTTACAACGCTGTCCCTGGTCTCCTCCTTACCACGCTGCCCCTGGTCTCCTCCTTACAACGCTGTCCCTGGTCTCCTCCTTACCACGCTGCCCCTGGTCTCCTCCTTACAACGCTGTCCCTGGTCTCCTCCTTACCACGCTGCCCTTGGTCTCCTCCTTACCACGCTGCCCTTGGTCTCCTCCTTACCACGCTGGTCTTGGTCTTCTCCTTACCACGCTGCCCTTGGTCTCCTCCTTACGACGCTGCCCTTGGTCTCCTCCTTACCACGCTGCCCTTGGTCTCCTCCTTACCACGCTGCCTTGGTCTCCTCCTTACAACGCTGCCCTTGGTCTCCTCCTTACAACGCTGCCCTTGGTCTCCTCCTTACAACGCTGCCCTTGGTCTCCTCCTTACAACGCTGCCCTTGGTCTCCTCCTTACCACGCTGCCCTTGGTCTTCTCCTTACAACGCTGCCCTTGGTCTTCTCCGTACAACGCTGCCCTTGGTCTTCTCCTTACAACGCTGCCCTTGGTCTTCTCCTTACAACGCTGCCCTTGGTCTCCTCCTTACCACGCTGCCCTTGGTCTCCTCCTTACCACGCTGCCCTTGGTCTCCTCCTTACCACACTGCCCTTGGTCTCCTCCTTACCACGCTGCCCTTGGTCTCCTCCTTACCACGCTGCCCTTGGTCTCCTCCTTACCACGCTGCCCTTGGTCTCCTCCTTACCACCCTGCCCCTTGTCTCCTCCTTACCACGCTGCCCCTTGTCTCCTCCTTACCATGCTGCCCTTGGTCTCCTCCTTACCACCCTGCCCTTGGTCTCCTCCTTACCATGCTGCCCTTGGTCTCCTCCTTACCATGCTGCCCTTGGTCTCCTCCTTACCACGCTGCCCTTGGTCTCCTCCTTACCACGCTGCCCTGGGTCTCCTCCTTACCACGCTGCCCTTGGTTTCCTCCTTACCACGCTGCCCCTTGTCTCCTCCTTACCATGCTGCCCTTGGTCTCCTCCTTACCACGCTGCCCTTGGTCTCCTCCTTACCACGCTGCCCTTGGTCTCCTCCTTACCACGCTGCCCTTGGTCTCCTCCTTACCACCCTGCCCTTGGTCTCCTCCTTACCATGCTGCCCTTGGTCTCCTCCTTACCATGCTGCCCATGGTCTCCTCCTTACCACGCTGCCCTTGGTCTCCGCCTTACCACGCTGCCCTTGGTCTCCTCCTTACCACGCTGCCCTTGGTCTCCTCCTTACCACGCTGCCCTTGGTCTCTTCGTTACCACGCTGCCCTTGGTCTCCTCCTTACCACGCTGCCCTTGGTCTCCTCCTTACCACGCTGCCCTTGGTCTCCTCCTTACCACGCTGCCCTTGGTCTCCTCCTTACCACGCTGCCCTTGGTCTCCTCCTTACCACGCTGCCCTTGGTCTCCTCCTTACCACGCTGCCCTTGGTCTCCTCCTTACCATGCTGCGGCTTGGTCTCCTCCTTACCATGCTGCCCTTGGTCTCCTCCTTACCATGCTGCCCTTGGTCTCCTCCTTACCACGCTGCTCTTGGTCTCCTCCTTACCACGCTGCCCTTGGTCTCCTCCTTACCACGCTGCCCTTGGTCTCCTCCTTACCACGCTGCCCTTGGTCTCCTCCTTACCACGCTGCCCTTGGTCTCCTCCTTACCACGCTTCCCTTGGTCTCCTCCTTACCACCCTGCCCCTTGTCTCCTCCTTACCACGCTGCCCCTTGTCTCCTCCTTACCATGCTGCCCTTGGTCTCCTCCTTACCACCCTGCCCTTGGTCTCCTCCTTACCATGCTGCCCTTGGTCTCCTCCTTACCATGCTGCCCTTGGTCTCCTCCTTACCACGCTGCCCTTGGTCTCCTCCTTACCACGCTGCCCTGGGTCTCCTCCTTACCACGCTGCCCTTGGTCTCCTCCTTACCACGCTGCCCCTTGTCTCCTCCTTACCATGCTGCCCTTGGTCTCCTCCTTACCACGCTGCCCTTGGTCTCCTCCTTACCACGCTGCCCTTGGTCTCCTCCTTACCACGCTGCCCTTGGTCTCCTCCTTACCACCCTGCCCTTGGTCTCCTCCTTACCATGCTGCCCTTGGTCTCCTCCTTACCATGCTGCCCTTGGTCTCCTCCTTACCACGCTGCCCTTGGTCTCCGCCTTACCACGCTGCCCTTGGTCTCCTCCTTACCACGCTGCCCTTGGTCTCCTCCTTACCACGCTGCCCTTGGTCTCTTCGTTACCACGCTGCCCTTGGTCTCCTCCTTACCACGCTGCCCTTGGTCTCCTCCTTACCACGCTGCCCTTGGTCTCCTCCTTACCACGCTGCCCTTGGTCTCCTCCTTACCACGCTGCCCTTGGTCTCGTCCTTACCACGCTGCCCTTGGTCTCCTCCTTACCACGCTGCCCTTGGTCTCCTCCTTACCACGCTGCCCTTGGTCTCCTCCTTACCACGCTGCCCTTGGTCTCCTCCTTACCACGCTGCCCTTGGTCTCCTCCTTACCACGCTGCCCTTGGTCTCCTCCTTACCACGCTGCCCTTGGTCTCCTCCTTACCACGCTGCCCTTGGTCTCCTCCTTACCACGCTGCCCTGGTCTCCTCCTTACCACGCTGCCCTTGGTCTCCTCCTTACCACGCTGCCCTTGGTCTCCTCCTTACCACGCTGCTCCTTGGTCTCCTCCTTACCACGCTGCCCTTGGTCTCCCCCTTACCACGCTGCCCTTGGTCTCCCCCTTACCACGCTGCCCTTGGTCTCCTCCTTACCACGCTGCCCTTGGTCTCCTCCTTACCACGCTGCCCTTGGTCTCCTCCTTACCACGCTGCCCTTGGTCTCCTCCTTACCACGCTGCCCTTGGTCTCCTCCTTACCACGCTGCCCTTGGTCTCCTCCTTACCACGCTGCCCTTGGTCTCCTCCTTACCACGCTGCCTTGGTCTCCTCCTTACCATGCTGCCCTTGGTCTCCTCCTTACCACGCTGCCTTGGTCTCCTCCTTACCACGCTGCCCTTGGTCTCCTCCTTACCACGCTGCCCTTGGTCTCCTCCTTACCACGCTGCCCTTGGTCTCCTCCTTACCACGCTGCCCTTGGTCTCCTCCTTACCATGCTGCCCTTGGTCTCCTCCCACGCTTACCACGCTGCCCTTGGTCTCCTCCTTACCACGCTGCCCTTGGTCTCCTCCTTACCACGCTGCCCCTGGTCTCCTCCTACCACGCTGCCCTTGGTCTCCTCCTTACCACGCTGCCCTTGGTCTCCTCCTTACCACGCTGCCCTTGGTCTCCTCCTTACCACGCTGCCCTTGGTCTCCTCCTTACCACGCTGCCCTTGGTCTCCTCCTTACCACGCTGCCCTTGGTCTCCTCCTTACCACGCTGCCCTTGGTCTCCTCCTTACCATGCTGCCCTTGGTCTCCTCCTTACCATGCTGCCCTTGGTCTCCTCCTTACCACGCTGCCCTGGGTCTCCTCCTTACCACGCTGCCCTTGGTCTCCTCCTTACCACGCTGCCCCTTGTCTCCTCCTTACCACGCTGCCCTTGGTCTCCTCCTTACCACGCTGCCCTTGGTCTCCTCCTTACCACGCTGCCCTTGGTCTCCTCCTTACCACGCTGCCCTTGGTCTCCTCCTTACCACCCTGCCCTTGGTCTCCTCCTTACCAAGCTGCCCTTGGTCTCCTCCTTACCATGCTGCCCTTGGTCTCCTCCTTACCACGCTGCCCTTGGTCTCCGCCTTACCACGCTGCCCTTGGTCTCCTCCTTACCACGCTGCCCTTGGTCTCCTCCTTACCACGCTGCCCTTGGTCTCTTCGTTACCACGCTGCCCTTGGTCTCCTCCTTACCACGCTGCCCTTGGTCTCCTCCTTACCACGCTGCCCTTGGTCTCCTCCTTACCACGCTGCCCTTGGTCTCCTCCTTACCACGCTGCCCTTGGTCTCCTCCTTACCACGCTGCCCTTGGTCTCCTCCTTACCACGCTGCCCTTGGTCTCCTCCTTACCACGCTGCCCTTGGTCTCCTCCTTACCACGCTGCCCTTGGTCTCCTCCTTACCACGCTGCCCTTGGTCTCCTCCTTACCACGCTGCCCTTGGTCTCCTCCTTACCACGCTGCCCTTGGTCTCCTCCTTACCACGCTTCCCTTGGTCTCCTCCTTACCACGCTGCCCTTGGTCTCCTCCTTACCACGCTGCCCTTGGTCTCCTCCTTACCAAGCTGCCCTTGGTCTCCTCCTTACCACGCTGCCCTGGGTCTCCTCCTTACCACGCTGCCCTTGGTCTCCTCCTTACCACGCTGCCCTTGGTCTCCTCCTTACCACGCTGCCCTTGGTCTCCTCCTTACCACGCTGCCCTTGGTATCCTCCTTACCACGCTGCCCTTGGTCTCCTCCTTACCACGCTGCCCTTGGTCTCCTCCTTACCACCCTGCCCTTGGTCTCCTCCTTACCACGCTGCCCTTGGTCTCCTCCTTACCATGCTGCCCTTGGTCTCCTCCTTACCACGCTGCCCTTGGTCTCCGCCTTACCACGCTGCCCTTGGTCTCCTCCTTACCACGCTGCCCTTGGTCTCCTCCTTACCACGCTGCCCTTGGTCTCTTCGTTACCACGCTGCCCTTGGTCTCCTCCTTACCACGCTGCCCTTGGTCTCCTCCTTACCACGCTGCCCTTGGTCTCCTCCTTACCACGCTGCCCTTGGTCTCCTCCTTACCACGCTGCCCTTGGTCTCCTCCTTACCACGCTGCCCTTGGTCTCCTCCTTACCACGCTGCCCTTGGTCTCCTCCTTACCACGCTGCCCTTGGTCTCCTCCTTACCACGCTGCCCTTGGTCTCCTCCTTACCACGCTGCCCTTGGTCTCCTCCTTACCACGCTGCCCTTGGTCTCCTCCTTACCACGCTGCCCTTGGTCTCCTCCTTACCACGCTGCCCTTGGTCTCCTCCTTGCCACGCTGCCCTTGGTCTCCTCCTTACCACGCTGCCCTTGGTCTCCTCCTTACCACGCTGCTCTTGGTCTCCTCCTTACCACGCTGCCCTTGGTCTCCTCCTTACCACGCTGCCCTTGGTCTCCTCCTTACCACGCTGCCCTTGGTCTCCTCCTTACCACGCTGCCCTTGGTCTCCTCCTTACCACGCTGCCCTTGGTCTCCTCCTTACCACGCTGCCCTTGGTCTCCTCCTTACCACGCTGCCCTTGGTCTCCTCCTTACCACGCTGCCCTTGGTCTCCTCCTTACCACGCTGCCCTTGGTCTCCTCCTTACCACGCTGCCCTTGGTCTCCTCCTTACCACGCTGCCCTTGGTCTCCTCCTTACCACGCTGCTCTTGGTCTCCTCCTTACCACGCTGCCCTTGGTCTCCTCCTTACCACGCTGCCCTTGGTCTCCTCCTTACAACGCTGCCCTTGGTCTCCTCCTTACCACGCTGCCCTTGGTCTCCTCCTTACCACGCTGCCCTTGGTCTCCTCCTTACCACGCTGCCCTTGGTCTCCTCCTTACCACGCTGCCCCTGGTCTCCTCCTTACCACGCTGCCCTTGGTCTCCTCCTTACCACGCTGCCTTGGTCTCCTCCTTACCACGCTGCCCTTGGTCTCCTCCCTTCTCTCCACGCTGCCCTTGGTCTCCTCCTTACCACGCTGCCCTTGGTCTCCTCCTTACCACGCTGCCCTTGGTCTCCTCCTTACCACGCTGCCCTTGGTCTCCTCCTTACCACGCTGCTCTTGGTCTCCTCCTTACCACGCTGCCCTTGGTCTCCTCCTTACCACGCTGCCCTTGGTCTCCTCCTTACCACGCTGCCCTTGGTCTCCTCCTTACCACGCTGCCCTTGGTCTCCTCCTTACCACGCTGCCCTTGGTCTCCTCCTTACCACGCTGCCCTTGGTCTCCTCCTTACCACGCTGCCCTTGGTCTCCTCCTTACCACGCTGCCCTTGGTCTCCTCCTTACCACGCTGCCCTTGGTCTCCTCCTTACCACGCTGCCCTTGGTCTCCTCCTTACCACGCTGCCCTTGGTCTCCTCCTTACCACGCTGCCCTTGGTCTCCTCCTACCACGCTGCTCTTGGTCTCCTCCTTACCACGCTGCCCTTGGTCTCCTCCTTACCACGCTGCCCTTGGTCTCCTCCTTACAACGCTGCCCTTGGTCTCCTCCTTACCACGCTGCCCTTGGTCTCCTCCTTACCACGCTGCCCTTGGTCTCCTCCTTACCACGCTGCCCTTGGTCTCCTCCTTACCACGCTGCCCCTGGTCTCCTCCTTACCACGCTGCCCTTGGTCTCCTCCTTACCACGCTGCCCTTGGTCTCCTCCTTACCACGCTGCCCTTGGTCTCCTCCTTACCACGCTGCCCTTGGTCTCCTCCTTACCACGCTGCCCTTGGTCTCCTCCTTACCACGCTGCCCTTGGTCTCCTCCTTACCACGCTGCCCTTGGTCTCCTCCTTACCACGCTGCCCTTGGTCTCCTCCTTACCACGCTGCCCTTGGTCTCCTCCTTACCACGCTGCCCCTGGTCTCCTCCTTACCACGCTGCCCTTGGTCTCCTCCTTACCACGCTGCCCTGGGTCTCCTCCTTACCACGCTGCCCTTGGTCTCCTCCTTACCACGCTGCCCCTGGTCTCCTCCTTACCACGCTGCCCTTGGTCTCCTCCTTACCACGCTGCCCTTGGTCTCCTCCTTACAACGCTGCCCTTGGTCTCCTCCTTACCACGCTGCCCTTGGTCTCCTCCTTACCACGCTGCCCCTGGTCTCCTCCTTACCACGCTGCCCTTGGTCTCCTCCTTACCACGCTGCCCTTGGTCTCCTCCTTACCACGCTGCCCTTGGTCTCCTCCTTACAACGCTGCCCTTGGTCTCCTCCTTACCACGCTGCCCTTGGTCTCCTCCTTACCACGCTGCTCTTGGTCTCCTCCTTACCACGCTGCCCTTGGTCTCCTCCTTACCACGCTGCCCTTGGTCTCCTCCTTACCACGCTGCTCCTTGGTCTCCTCCTTACCACGCTGCCCTTGGTCTCCTCCTTACCACGCTGCTCCTTGGTCTCCTCCATATGACGACGTGACATTCTTTCATTCTTTCTTTTGTTCGAACTCTCTCTATATATATATATTTTTTTTTTACTTCTCTTTTTTTCATTGATACTCTCTTCTTTCTTAATTTTTATTTGTCTTCCTTTCTTTCCTCCCCTTCCTCCTCTGAGGAGCAAATAAAGGAACATCATAGCAGATGCCCTGAGAGCCAAATAAAACATTTACCCTTTAAAACAATAACCTCTTGGCGATGCTGGGTACAAACTTCCCCGCAAGGGTCTTTGTTTAAGCAGGTAAGGGAGCATTCTTTCCTAAACAATGCACAGTGGACACTGGGGTTGTCTACAGACCCCCCCCCTCCCCAGCGGTGACACAAATTCCATGCCACACCCAGGAAAATGTTCCTAATATATAATAATAATAATATATGCCATTTAGCAGACGCTTTTATCCAAAGCGACTTACAGTCATGTGTGCATACATTCTACGTATGGGTGGTCCCGGGATCAAACCCACTACCCTGGCGTTACAAGCGCCATGCTCTACCAACTGAGCTTCCTGTGCAGTCATTTTCTCTCCTTGTACGGGGAAATGGTCAGAGCACACCCTCTCCTCTCATAGGCTCCGGAGAGAATCAATTCAGTGTCAGTCAATGTAAGGATGACAAACCTGTCCTCTCACATCCCATCACAGGGAAGACACTCCTGCGGAGCACCCACATACAGGAACAGCAGAAGAGCAGGAAGGAGACAGTTGGGCCTCCCGACCAGGCCTTTACAAATCAAACTTAACCAGGCCTTTACCAGAATCAAACTTGACCAGGCCTTTACAAATCAAACTTAACCAGGCCTTTACAAATCAAACTTGACCAGGCCTTTACAAATCAAACTTGACCAGGCCTCTACAAATCAAACTCATATACTACAGGAGGAGGTGTATCTTGTTATTCACCCCATAGATGAGAAGCGGGGGGTTTTCTGGCTTTGTATGGAAACCCTGAGGAGTCCTTCCTAAATATCTAGAGGCTTTCCATAACCCCTAACTGTCTAGCCTTTTGTGACTCCCAAACCCGCATGCGGGAGTGTAATCATCGACTGACACTAATTAGCATAACGCAACGGACCCACCCCCACTCCCAGCCCCAGCCCCAGCCCTCAACCCCAGTTCCATCTCCCATACACCAGCCCCAGCCCCACCCCCAGCCTCTGGGTTGTGTAAATTAAAACAATTTGATTATATTCTTGTGTTTTGTGGCAAGTGAACTTGGCGTTGGGGTCAGTAGTGGCCTGCCCCAGCAGGGTGACACCAGATCCATCCTGACCTCCTTGCCCTCAGCCTGTCCCATCCTGCCGCAGAGTCAAAGAGATCCTCACCTCCATGGATTTCTTATTTGTGGTTCTGAGAATCAATGCTCAATGTTTCTTCCTCCCAGACAACCACAGGAGATCAGCATTTTTCTGCTGCTTTTTCGGCACGGCCTCTGCTTATCTCTCTGTCTGTGTGTGTGTTTACTGAACCCATTTCTTGCTTTTGTTAACATTTAACCTTTCCCGACTGTCTGCTCTTAGAAAACCACAAACCCCGTTGATCAATATCTCTCTCTCTCTCTCTCTCTCTCTCTCTCTCTCTCTCTCTCTCTCTCTCTCTCTCTCTCTCTCTCTCTCTCTCTCTCTCTCCTCTCTCTCCTCTCTCTCCTCTCTCTTCTCTCTCTCTCTGTCTCTCTCTTCCTCTAGACCTTCCTTTGGTCTCTCTCCTCTCTCTCTCTCTCTCTCTCTCTCTCTCTCTCTCTCTCTCTCTCTCTCTCTCTCTCTCTCTCTCTCTCTCTCTCTCTCTCTCTCTCTCTCTCTGTCTCTCTGTCTCTGTCTCTCTCTCTCTCTCCTCTCTCTCCTCTCTCTCTCTCTCTGTCTCTCTCTCCTCTCTCTCTCCCCTCTCTCGCTCTCTCTCTCTGTCTCTCTCTTCCTCTAGACCTTCCTTTGGTCTCTCTCTCTCTCTCTCTCTCTCTCTCTCTCTCTCTCTCTCTCTCTCTCTCTCTCTCTCTGTCTCTGTCTCTGTCTCTGTCTCTGTCTCTCTCTCTCTGTCTCTGTCTCTCTGTCTCTCTGTCTCTCTGTCTCTCTGTCTCTGTCTCTCTCTCTCTCTCTCTCTCTCTCTCTCTCTCTCTCTCTCTCTCTCTCTCTCTGTCTCTCTCTCTCTCTCTCTCTCTCTCTCTCTCTCTCTCTCTCTCTCTCTCTCTCTCTCTCTCTCTCTCTCTCTCTCTCTCTCTCTCTCTCTCTCTCTCTCTCAATTCAATTCAATTCAATTCAAGGGCTTTATTGGCATGGGAAACATGTGTTAACATTGCCAAAGCAAGTGAGGTAGACAACATATAAAGTGAAAAACAACAAAAATTTACAGTAAACATTACACATACAGAAGTTTTAAAAAACAGTAAAGACATTACAAATGTCATATTTTATATATATATACAATGTACAAATAGTTAAATGACACAAGATAAAATGAATAAGCATAAATATGGGTTGTATTTACAATGGTGTTTGTTCTTCACTGGTTGCCCTTTTCTCGTGGCAACAGGTCACCAATCTTACTGCTGTGATGTCACACTGTGGTATTTCACCCAGTAGATATGGGAGTTAATCAAAATTGGATTTGTTTTCGATTTCTTTGTGGGTCTGTGTAATCTGAGGGAAATATGTCTCTCTAATATGGTCATACATTGGGCAGGAGGTTAGGAAGTGCAGCTCAGTTTCCACCTCATTTTGTGGGCAGTGAGCACATAGCCTGTCTTCTATTGAGAGCCATGTCTGCCTACAGCGGCCTTTCTCAATAGCAAGGCTATGCTCACTGAGTCTGTACATAGTCAAAGATTTCCTTTAGTTTCGGTCAGTTAGGTATTCTGCCATTGTGTACTCCCTGGTTAGTGCCAAATATCATTATAGTTTGCTCTGTTTTTTGATAAATTCTTTCCAATGTGTCAAGTAATTATATTTCTCTCTCTCTCTCTCTCTCTCTCTCTCTCTCTCTCTCTCTCTCTCTCTCTCTCTCTCTCTCTCTCTCTCTCTCTCTCTCTCTCTCTCTCTCTCTCTCTCTCTCTCTCTCTCTTTCTATTTCCTTGCCTCTCTCTCTAATAAATGTACTTCTAGGAAACACAACACGTCCCTGATCAGTCACCCATTGTTTTCAAATAGTCTGATCTTAAATCCCAGGGTTGTCTCTAGCTCTGAATCCCAGGGTTGTCTCTAGCTTTGAATCCCAGGGTTGTCTCTAGCTCTGAACCCCAGGGTTGTCTCTAGCTCTGAATCACAGGGTTGTCTCTAGCTCAACCCGTTCCCATCTCCCTGCTCAGGTGTTTTTAAAACCTCTTAAGGATCGGACCCTTTTTTTTTTTTTTTTTTCGCCTAAATGACATACCCAAATCTAACTTCCTGTATTTCAGGACCTGAAGCGAGGATATGCATATTATTGATACCATTTGAAAGGAAACACTTTGAAGTTTGTGGAAATGTGAAATTAATGTAGGAGAATATAACACCTTAGGTCTTGTCAAAGATAATACAAAGGAAAAAAAATGCATTGAAGAATTTAAGCGCATATCAGACATGTCTATGTCCTGGGAAGTGTTCTTGTTACTTACAACCTCATGCCTATCACATTAGCCTACGTTAGCTCAACCTCATGCTAATCACATTAGCCTACGTTAGCTCAACCTCATGCTAATCACATTAGCCTACGTTAGCTCAACCTCATGCTGATCACATTAGCCTACGTTAGTTCAACCTCATGCTAATCACATTAGCCTACGTTAGCTCAACCTCATGCTGATCACATTAGCCTACGTTAGCTCAACCTCATGCTAATCAGGAGGAACGTTCAGGAAAATAGCTGTGAATTGAAAGAGAAGCTGGTAGAAAGTGGGGCACTCTCCTCTTTGACAAAGTAAACTGTTTGATGTGCTCTTAAAGCCCAGCCCAGCGGGGAAGGAGGAGAGGGTGAGTGGTGCAGAAGACTTCACACAGCTCCCAGAGACAGATTGTTGTGATTTTTTTGCAGTATTATCACCATGGCACCTCGCTATGACGATGACTGTAGTGGGTGGACTTCCTGGTGTGAAACCACACTGAAACGTCTTCACTTCAGTTAGGGGGTCTTCGCATATGTCACTGTAGAATCTGCAATGTTTTGTCTTCTCTTGTGGAGGGAAGTCATGTTGTGAAAGCTGAATGTTTTGGTGTTTAAACTGAATGTTGTTGTTATCTCCCAGAGATGAATGCAGACTAGACAAACGCGACAGTCTGATGAGACAGTGGTATGAATGCAGACTAGACAGTGGTATGAATGCAGACTAGACAGTGGTATGAATGCAGACTAGACAGTGGTATGAATGCAGACTAGACAGTGGTATGAATGCAGACTAGACAAACGCGACAGTCTGGTGAGACAGTGGTATGAATGCAGACTAGACAGTGGTATGAATGCAGACTAGACAGTGGTATGAATGCAGACTAGACAGTGGTATGAATGCAGACTAGACAGTGGTATGAATGCAGACTAGACAGTGGTATGAATGCAGACCAGACAGTGGTATGAATGCAGACTAGACAGTGGTATGAATGCAGACCAGACAGTGGTATGAATGCAGACTAGACAAACGCGACAGTCTGATGAGACAGTGGTATGAATGCAGACTAGACAGTGGTATGAATGCAGACCAGACAGTGGTATGAATGCAGACTAGACAGTGGTATGAATGCAGACCAGACAGTGGTATGAATGCAGACTAGACAAACGCGACAGTCTGGTGAGACAGTGGTATGAATGCAGACTAGACAGTGGTATGAATGCAGACTAGACAGTGGTATGAATGCAGACTAGACAGTGGTATGAATGCAGACTAGACAGTGGTATGAATGCAGACTAGACAGTGGTATGAATGCAGACTAGACAGTGGTATGAATGCAGACTAGACAGTGGTATGAATGCAGACTAGACAGTGGTATGAATGCAGACCAGACAAACACTACAGTCTGGTGAG
>NC_060179.1:87252749-87257299 GCF_021184085.1 Oncorhynchus gorbuscha
TGTTTGTGAACAGAGCCCCAGGACCAGCTTGCTTTAGGGGACTCTTCTCCAGGTTCATCTCTCTGTAGGTGATGGCTTTGTGGGGTGTGTTTGTGTTTGTGAACAGAGCCACAGGACCAGTTGCTTTAGGGGACTCTTCTCCAGGTTCATCTCTCTGTAGGTGATGGCTTTGTTATGGAAGTTTTGGGAATCGCTTCCTTTTAGGTCCTTTCTGGATTTTGCCATTGTCCGAATTATGCTCGGCATGCATCATTTTGTGTTTTACGTTGTACACAGAGGATATTTTTGCAGAATTCTGCATGCAGAGTCTCAATGTGGTTTTTGTCCCATTTTGTGAACCATAACCCGACCAAGTATATTTAGCCCGATCCTAATTGGTATGTCGTATTGCATGTTCTATTTGATGTCAAAGAGGGCCCTTCTTGCCTTGTCTCTCAGATAGTTCATAGCTTTGTGGAAGTTACCTGTGGCAACAGTGTCTAGATGGAATTTGTATTTGTTGTCCTGGCAACTGACCTTTTTTGGAAAACCATTATTTTTGTCTTACTGAGATTTTCTGTCAGGGCCCAGTTCTGTCAGGGCCCAGGTCTGTCAGGGCCCAGGTCTGTCAGGGCCCAGGTCTGTCAGGGTCCAGGTCTGTCAGGGCCCAGGTCTGACGGAATCTGTGCAGAAGATCTATGTGCTGCTGTAGACCATCCTTGGTTGGTGACAGAAGCACCAGATCATCAGCAAACAGTAAACATTTGACTTTAGATTCTAGTAGGGTGAGGCCGGGTGCTGCAGACTGTTCTAGTGCCCTCTCCAATTTGTTGATTTATATATTGAATAGAGTGGGGCTTAATCTGCATCCCTGTCTCACCCCTCGGCCCTGTGCAAAGGAAAGAGTGTTTAAAAAAACAACACACTTGTTGTTTGTGTACATGGATTTTATAATGTTGTATTTTTTTCCCCAACACCACTTTCCATCAATTTCTATTGCAGATCCTCCGATCAAATTTGTTTGAAATCAACAAAGCATGATAAGACTTTGCCTTTGTTTTGGTTTTTTTTTTTTTTAATTAGTGTGTGCAGGGTGAATATATATGGTCTGTCGTACGGTAATTTGGTAAAAAGCCAATTTGACATTTGCTCAGTACCTTGTTTTCATTGAGGAAATGTACGAGTCTGCTGTTAATGATAATGCAGAGGATTTTCCCAAGGTTACTGTTGACGCATATTCCACGGTAGTTATTGGGATCAAATTGTCTCCACTTTAGTGAATTGGGTGATCAGTCCTTGGTTCCAAATATTGGAGAAGATGCCAGAGCTAAGGATGATGTTAAAGAGTTTAAGAACAGTTTTAACTTCTAATATTAAAAATTAACCTCTCCAGAAATAAGTCTCTCACTGTTGCCACCTGCTATCAACCCCCCTCCGCTCCCAGCACTAGCACTAAAACTATCCACCGCCGTTGTTGCAACCTCTATTACCAGCCTGTTCAACCTCTTTCGTATCGTCCGAGATCCCTAAAGATTGGAAAGCTGCCATGTTCATCCCCCTCTTCAAACAGGGTGACACCCTAGACCCAATCTGTTACAGACCTATATCCATCCTGCCCTGCCTATCTGAAGTCTTCAAAAGCAAAGTTAATGAACAGATTACTGATAATTTTGAATCCCACCCTACCTTCTCCGCTGTGCAATCCGGCTTCCGAGCCGGTCATGGGTGCACCTCAGCCACGCTCAAGGTCCTAAACGATATCATAACCCCCATCGATAAAAGACAGTGCTGTTTGACCGCCAACCCATAGCGGATACATTTATCACTCCAGTGTTAATCTGCTAAATTGTAACTATTCGCTCCTAGGGCCTATTTATTGCCTTACACATATATAGTCTTTCTTTTTTTCTACTGTCATTGATTTATTTATTGTGTTATTGGCTTGTTTATTGTTAACTCCATGTGTAACTTGGAGTGATTTTGTCTGTGTCACACTGCTGTGCTTTATCTTGGCCAGGTCGCAGTTGTAAATGAGAACTGGTTCTCAACTTGCCTACATGGTTAAATAAAGGTGAAATAAATAAATAAAAAATTTAAAAAGCATAGTACATTTTTATTTGTTGTTTGTATATTTTATCATTTCATTAAGGATACCATCAACACCACAGGCCTTTTTGGGTTGGAGGGTTTGTATTTTGTCCTGTAGTTCATTCAATGTAATTGGAGAAACCAGTGGGTTCTGGAGGTCTTTAATATTTGATTCTAAGATTTGTATGTGATCATGTATATGTTTTTTCTGTTTGTTCTTTGTTATATGGACAAAAAGTTTGGAAAAGTGGTCTACACATACATCTCTATTTTGGATAGATAACTCTTCGTGTTGTGATGTTCAGGGTCTGGGGTGGCCAGCTCTCTAATAGAATGTTCTCTGTCACACGTCATCATTCTCACCTTCTCCTATAGTGCTCTTTCTCCTGTTGATGTTGTCTCACCACAGTCCAGAGTGCAGATATGTCTCTCTCCACCTCCAGCTCTCCAGGTCTGGTTGAGGAGGTGTTGTTGAACTCTACAATTGTGAACACTGGAGTGTGTTCACCTGCTGTTCCAGCTCCACCTGACTTACCTCCAGCTGGGTGCTTATCCTGCTGAGGTTTCTCATATGATTATCTGAAAGTCAAGCTGAAACTATTTGGGGCTGCCCTGCACCGTTATTGTTCCAGACTTGTACAGGTTGACATTGACTGATTCAGTGTCTTCATTGTCTACTATCCTGACTTTCCACCTATCACTTGACAGAGGGGTAGTGTGTTAATATAGCACTGTGCCATGCCAGGGGATGGTCTGTGTGGAAGATTTAAGTTGTGTTCCCATTTTTATAATAGTCAGCAAAAAGTGTCTCTTGATTTTCCATAAGAAGCTTATTTTGTCCTCTTTTTGTGCCTTCTCATTCTTTACATCCAGGTGGATGTATTGTATTGTATTGTATTGTACTGTATTGTAATGACCTCTGGGGCTTCAAAGGCCTCTGCATTTGGGTGGGGTAGGGTGTGATACTCTCCTGCCATTGTTGGGCTCAAGGGCTTTGACACCTCAGTGCTAATTGAAGTTGCAGTCAGATTTGTTCTGTCCTAGCAAGCTTGGTAGCATTAACTTAACATTCAGTGCTTATAAAGTAAAACATATGATTGTAATGTATTTCTTTTCTTGGCCCTAAAAATACCTTCAAACTAAATATTACTCTCTCAGTTCCAGGTTGGATGGTGTTTTCAGGTTCCAGGGTGGATGGTGTTTTCAGGTTCCAGGGTGGATGGTGTTTTCAGGTTCCAGGGTGGATGGTGTTTTCAGGTTCCAGGGTGGATGGTGTTTTCAGGTTCCAGGGCGGATGGTGTTTTCAGGTTCCAGGGTGGATGGTGTTTTCAGGTTCCAGGGTGGATGGTGTTTTCAGGTTCCAGGGTGGATGGTGTTTTCAGGTTCCAGGGTGGATGGTGTTTTCAGGTTCCAGGGTGGATGGTGTTTTCAGGTTCCAGGGTGGATGGTGTTTTCAGGTTCCAGGGTGGATGGTGTTTTCAGGGTCCAGGTAGGATGGTGTTTTCAGGTTCCAGGTAGGGTGGTGTTTTCAGGTTCCAGGGTGGTGTTTTCAGGTTCCAGGGTGGATGGTGTTTTCAGGTTTCTGTTGTTTGTTTGCCAGATCTTTTGCTGTTTATCTTGGAAATAAGAATCTTTGGTAGTAGGAATCTATCCACGTTGTTTTGTCTGAAATCAGGTTGTAGGTTTGGAGTGAAGGTTATTTTGTGTAGGGTAGTATTCTGTATGTCCTTGCAGAAAAAGTCCAAGTTTATTGAACTCTAAATCTATCTTTTTGTAAAAACATACTGAAAAATGCAGGTCATCTGCTCGTCTGTTCACTCTTTCTTGCTCTCTCTCTCTCTCTCTCCATCCCTGTAACTGCAAGACTAGGGGTGTCATGTTTTGTCATTTATTATCTTGTCTTGTCCCTGTGCTTCCCATTCTATTCGTTTCCCTCTGCTGGTCTTATTAGGTTCTTTCCCTCTTTCTATCCCTCTCTCTCCCCCTCCCTCTCTCACTCTCTCGCTCTCTCTTCTCTCTATCGTTCCGTTCCTGCTCCCAGCTGTTCCTATTCCCCTAATCAATCATTTAGTCTTCCCACACCTGTTCCCGATCCTTTCCCCTGATTAGAGTCCCTATTTCTTCCTTTGTGTTCCGTTCCTGTCCTGTCGGTTCCTTGTCTAGAATTCACCGTGCTGTGTTTGTGTATCGCCCTGTCGTGTCGTGTTTTCCTCAGATGCTGCGTGGTGAGCAGGTGTCTGAGTCTGTCTGGTTCAAGTGCCTTCCCGAGGCAACCTGCTGTTCACCTGCTGTTCAAGATCGAGTCTCCAGTTTGTCCTCGTCATTTCGAGTGAAAGTTGTGTTTTTTGTTTGTATTTACTTTACTGGATTAAAGACTCTGTTTTCGCCAAGTCGCTTTTGGGTCCTCTTTCACCAGCATGACAGAAGGAACCGACCAAGGAATGGACCCAGCGACTTCAGACGCTCGTTACACTGCCATCGAG
>NC_060179.1:87257399-87283763 GCF_021184085.1 Oncorhynchus gorbuscha
AATTAGGAGTGTGTATTAGTAGGGGTGTGTCTAGTTAGGCTTGGCTGCCTGAGGCGATTCCTAATTGGAGTCAGCTGATTCTCGTTGTCTTGGATTGGGAACCGTATTTAGGCAGCTTGAGTGCGCGTTGTATTTCGTGGGCGATTGTACCTGTCTTAGTGTTAGTCACCAGATAGGCTGTATTAGTTTCATTCGTTTGTTGTATTCTTCTTCCGTTATTTCATGTACCGTATTAGCTTCATTAAAAGTCATGAGTAACCTACACGCTGCATTTCGGTCTGACTTACTTCAAACAACAGAAGAAGATCATTACAGTTTGGGGTTTTAGGCTGGGTTTCTGTACAGCACTTTGTGACATCGGCTGATGTACGAATGTCACGTTCTGACCATAGTTCTGTTATTTTATTCTTTCTTTAGCATGGTCAGGGCGTGAGTTGGGGTGGGCAGTCTATGTTTGTTTTAGTATGGTCAGGGCGTGAGTTGGGGTGGGCAGTCTATGTTTGTTTTAGTATGGTCAGGGCGTGAGTTGGGGTGGGCAGTCTATGTTTGTTTTAGTATGGTCAGGGCGTGAGTTGGGGTGGGCAGTCTATGTTTGTTTTTCTATGTTGGTTTTTGTGTTCAGCCTGGTTCTCAATCAGAGGCAGGTGTCGTTAGTTGTCTCTGATTGAGAATCATACTTAGTTAGCCTGGGTTTCACTTATGGTTTGTTTACGTGTGAGTGTTTGGGCCACACAGTACTGTTTCGGTTTTGTAAATTCACGTTGTAATTTATTATTTAGTGTTCTGAGTTTTAATTAAACATCATCATGAACACATACAACGCTGCACTCTGGTCCTCCTCTTTCTCCCGACGACATCCGTTACAATGAAGGGCTTTATAAATACATTTGATTGATTGAGTTTTATTGTTTCTTTAATCAGCAGAACAGTTTTCAGCTGTGCTAACATAATTGCAAAAAGGTTTTCTAAAGATCAATTAGCTTTTTAAAATGATAAACTTGGATTAGCTAACACAACGTGCCATTGGAACACAGGAGTGATGGTTGCTGATAATGGGCCTCTGTACGCCTATGTAGATATTCCATTAAAAAATCTGCCGTTTCCATCTACAATAGTCATTTACAACATTAACAATGTCTACACTGTATTTCTGATCAATTGTAGGTTATTCTACTGTACTTTTTCTTTCTTTGAAAAACAAGGACATTTCTAAGTGTACTGAAACTTTTGACCGGTAGTGTATATATATATATATATATATGTATATATATATTTACCTAAAACATATATGATTGGAAATTATGCAGACAATACATTTTTTATTTTTTAAATATTTTTTAAACCTTTATTTAACTAGGTAAGTCAGTTATTTTCTTATTTTCAATGAAGGCCAAGGAACAGTGGGTTAACTGCCTGTTAACATTGACCCCCCCCCCCAAAAAAGCATTAAAATATATAATATAAATATATAAACATATTTATAAATAAACAATAAGAAAACAACTGTACAGCACAATGGCAGAGTCATGTCTAAAGTGGAAACAACTAATGGCTCAATAATTCATGCCTTCTGGGAATTCTATAAAGTTCAAAGTTAACCTGTCTAGGAAACAGGTTCTGCTAACAGAACCCCCCCCTCAACATTCCTTCTGGGAATTCTATAAAGTTCAAAGTTAACAGCAGTGCTCGAAAGTTGTAGACTCTGACGTAACCAGGAACCAGGAAATACTGTCTGTACCAACCATCCTGGATTTTCGACATGAGAACCACTAAGATTGCCTACTTCTGGAGATGGGAGGATATTTTCTCGGGGAACATTCGACGTGATGACGCTGCAGAAGTGTGGGGGATGCACATCAAATTGTAGTCTGTACCGTGACGTCACTGTTCACATGATCTAGGGCGACACAGCGCATGCTCGCCATTGGTCGGAGCCGACAGTGAGCCTCTGTGAGTTAGCTAACCTTGCTAACACGCTATGCAGCGCTTGTTAGCTAGTCTGGCTAGCTATGCTATGCAGCGTTTGTTAGCTAACCTGGTCACGAAAGTCTACGTAGGACCAGAACACCGAGGTGGGACCTGGACCCTTCTGGGAAGAGAGGCAAGTGGTGCTTAAACAAGGCAGACACAGGCGGCGGGGGGATACCCAGAGAACCTGCTTGCCCTGTCTCTTCGAGTAGCCTCCCGTAACCGGTGACAAAGTTCACATTCGATTCGACCAACAACCCAATCCATCTCCACGTCCCGCAACTCAGACTCAGCCGAGGTACGGGCACCCGGAAGGGGCAGTCACTGTTGGAAACACCAAGCCCCCTAAAGAATGCTTCACGATTGTCAAGAGAAGCTGCGCCGCAGACTAGTGCCAACCGTCCCCTAGTCTGGCACACAAACTGATTGGAGCGAGGGCAGAGCGTGCACTGAGCCGAGCCAGGCCAAGAAATTAGAATTGTTCGTGATTAGGAAACTTATGAGAAGAGATACAATCTTCCGCAGACAACGTTCAGGGGGTGAACACACTCTACCACTAAGGGACAATTTAGTTGGTGCACCTTAAGACTGTCTCAATTTAGTTGGTGCACCTTAAGACTGTCTCAATTTAGTTGGTGCACCTTAAGACTGTCTCAATTTAGTTGGTGCACCTTAAGACTGTCTCAATTTAGTTGGTGCACCTTAAGACTGTCTCAATTTAGTTGGTGCACCTTAAGACTGTCTCAATTTAGTTGGTGCACCTTAAGACTGTCTCAATTTAGTTGGTGCACCTTAAGACTGTCTCAATTTAGTTGGTGCACCTTAAGACTGTCTCAATTTAGTTGGTGCACCTTAAGACTGTCTCAATTTAGTTGGTGCACCTTAAGACTGTCTCGTGAGCCAATTGTTTGTTTTAGTAGAGTGAATCGTTCCTGTTCACACCAAGGTGAAAAGAGGAATAATTGAAGAAATGATCACCTGTGGAAGGCAGGGCTTCCAGCAAAGCGCAGATTTCATTAGCCTTGTCAGGTGTGATTGTAGATCCTTCAACCGAAGTTATGAGAGTGCGATCTCCATAGTATTTTGTTCCAAAGTTGACTGACTGAAAGATAACTGTATACATGTAGGTCCATTATAATTTCTACACAGTTTGATTGGGGTTTAGTCATTTTAAAGTATATTGAGTTATTTTCCCGCAACCAAAAAGAAAATCTCAAAAGGATTTAACACCCCTGACATAGACTGACAGACATGTCATTAATTTCTAATTTCACACTCATTTGAATTGAGAATGAAACTCCTAAAGTCTAAACAGATGTACTCTATCTTGTTGAAAGAACTAGCATTTGGCCAGCTGTCACTGGTAGAGCTGACATGTGGGTCAAAATAAAAAATGACTGGTCTGTTCATTTCAGACATAGGGGTCTTTAAAAAAAAAGCAACTGTCAATTTTTAAAAGGAACTGTCATTCCTAACAAACATCTTGACGGGCACATGGTGGCTGAATAGCAGGTATGGTCTTATTGATTGACACATCATTGATAAAACCCTGGCCTGTAACAGAGGACCTGACCCTTAGAGGACCTGACCCTTAGAGGACCTGACCCTTATAGAACCTGACCTTTAGAGGACCTGACCCACAGAGGACCTGACCCTTAGAGGACCTGACCCTTAGAGGACCTGACCCTTAGAGGACCTGACCCTTAGAGGACCTGACCTTTAGAGGACCTGACCCTTATAGAACCTGACCCTTAGAGGACCTGACCCTTAGAGGACCTGACCCTTAGAGGACCTGACCTTTAGAGGACCTGACCCTTAGAGGACCTGACCCTTAGAGGACCTGACCTTTAGAGGACCTGATCCTTATAGAACCTGACCCTTAGAGGACCTGACCCTTAGAGGACCTGACCCTTAGAGGACCTGACCTTTAGAGAACTTGACCCTTAGAGGACCTGAATCTTAGAGGACCTGACCCTTAGAGGACCTGACCCTTAGAGGACCTGACCCTTAGAGAACTTGACCTTTAGAGAACTTGACCCTTAGAGGACCTGACCCTTATAGGACCTGACCCTAAGAGGACCTGACCCTTAGAGGACCTGACTTTTAGAGGACCTGACCCACAGAGGACCTGACCCTTAGAGGACCTGACCCTTATAGAACCTGACGTTTAGAGGACCTGACCCTTAGAGGACCTGACTTTTAGAGGACCTGACCCTTAGAGGACCTGACCCTTAGAGGACCTGACCCTTAGAGGACCTGACCTTTAGAGGACCTGACCCTTAGAGGACCTGACCCTTATAGGACCTGACCCTTATAGAACCTGACGTTTAGAGGACCTGACCCTTAGAGGACCTGACTTTTAGAGGACCTGACCCTTAGAGGACCTGACTTTTAGAGGACCTGACCCTTAGAGGAACCTCATAGTACAAATAGAACTTGCCTAGTTATATGAAGTAGATTTATCAAAAATAGGATTGTAGAGATATTTTTACAGGCATATAGCTGGGTCGCCCCGTCCTGTCCACATGGGTCCACCACCCTGCAAATCATATCAAATCAAATGTAATTTGTCACATGCGCCGAATACAACAGGTAGGATGTGCTTAATGTGAAGTTCTTACTTAACAGGCCCTTAATTTACAATGCAGTTTAAGAAATAGAGTTAAGAAAATGTTTTCTAAATAAACTAAAGTAAAATATCATATCAAAAAGGCTATACACAGGGGGGGCACTGGTACCGAGTCAATGTGCGGGGGCACAGGCCAGTCGAATGGGTAGCCGCCAAGGATCCTCTGGACCCAGACCCGTTGTGCCGGCACCACCCGCCGTGCAGTAGGAGAGATAGATGATATGACTGGGCATTCTAACATGGGCATTCTAACATGGGCATTGTAACATGGGCATTCTAACATGGGCATTGTAACATGGACATTCTAACATGGGTATTTTAACATGGGCATTCTAACATGGACATTCTAACATGGGCATTCTAACATGGACATTCTAACATGGACATTCTGGGCATTCTAACATGGACATTCTAACATGGGCATTCTAACATGGACATTCTAACATGGACATTCTGGGCATTCTAACATGGACATTCTAACATGGACATTCTAACATGGACATTCTAACATGGACATTCTGGGCATTCTAACATGGACATTCTAACATGGGCATTCTAACATGGACATTCTAACATGGACATTCTAACATGGACATTCTAACATGGACATTCTAACATGGACATTCTGGGCATTCTAACATGGACATTCTAACATGGACATTCTAACATGGACATTCTAACATGGACATTCTAACATGGACATTCTGGGCATTCTAACATGGACATTCTAACATGGGCATTCTAACATGGACATTCTAACATGGACATTCTGGGCATTCTAACATGGACATTCTAACATGGGCATTCTATCATGGACATTCTAACATGGACATTCTGGGCATTCTAACATGGACATTCTAACATGGACATTCTAACATGGACATTCTAACATGGACATTCTGGGCATTCTAACATGGACATTCTAACATGGGCATTCTAACATGGACATTCTAACATGGACATTCTAACATGGACATTCTAACATGGACATTCTGGGCATTCTAACATGGACATTCTAACATGGACATTCTAACATGGACATTCTAACATGGACATTCTAACATGGACATTCTGGGCATTCTAACATGGACATTCTAACATGGGCATTCTAACATGGACATTCTAACATGGACATTCTGGGCATTCTAACATGGACATTCTAACATGGGCATTCTAACATGGACATTCTAACATGGACATTCTGGGCATTCTAACATGGACATTCTAACATGGGCATTCTAACATGGACATTCTAACATGGACATTCTAACATGGACATTCTAACATGGACATTCTGGGCATTCTAACATGGACATTCTAACATGGACATTCTAACATGGACATTCTAACATGGACATTCTAACATGGACATTGGACATTCTAACATGGACATTCTAACATGGACATTCTAACATGGGTATTGTAACATGGACATTCTAACATGGACATTCTAACATGGACATTCTAACATGGACATTCTAACATGGACATTCTAACATGGACATTCTAACATGGGTATTGTAACATGGACATTCTAACATGGACATTCTAACATGGACATTCTGACATGGACATTCTAACATGGACATTCTAACATGGGTATTGTAACATGGACATTCTAACATGGACATTACATTTACATTACATTACATTTTACATTTAAGTCATTTAGCAGACGCTCTTATCCAGAGCGACTTACAAATTGGTGCATTCACCTTATGACATCCAGTGGGACAGTCACTTAACAATAGTGCATCTAAAACTTAGGGGGGTGGGGTGAGAGGGGTTACTTAACCTATCCTAGGTATTCCTTAAAGAGGTGGGGTTTCAGGTGTCTCCGGAAGGTGGTGATTGACTCCGCTGTCCTGGCGTCGTGAGGGAGTTTGTTCCACCATTGGGGGGCCAGGGCAGCGAACAGTTTTGACTGGGCTGAGCGGGAGCTGTACTTCCTCAGTGGTAGGGAGGCGAGCAGGCCAGAGGTGGATGAACGCAGTGCCCTTGTTTGGGTGTAGGGCCTGATCAGAGCCTGGAGGTACTGAGGTGCCGTTCCCCTCACAGCTCCGTAGGCAAGCACCATGGTCTTGTAGCGGATGCGAGCTTCAACTGGAAGCCAGTGGAGAGAACGGAGGAGCGGGGTGACGTGAGAGAACTTGGGAAGGTTGAACACCAGACGGGCTGCGGCGTTCTGGATGAGTTGAAGGGGTTTAATGGCACAGGCAGGGAGCCCAGCCA
Organism: Oncorhynchus gorbuscha; assembly: GCF_021184085.1. Taxonomy (NCBI): domain Eukaryota; kingdom Metazoa; phylum Chordata; class Actinopteri; order Salmoniformes; family Salmonidae; genus Oncorhynchus; species Oncorhynchus gorbuscha. The sequence goes on from NC_060179.1 coordinate 87,264,229, forward strand.
ACAGCGAGTTGCAGTAATCCAGACGGGAGATGACAAGTGCCTGGATTAGGACCTGCGCCGCTTCCTGTGTGAGGCAGGGTCGTACTCTGCGGATGTTGTAGAGCATGAACCTACAGGAACGGGCCACCGCCTTGATGTTAGTTGAGAACGACAGGGTGTTGTCCAGGATCACGCCAAGGTTCTTGGTGCTCTGGGAGGAGGACACAATGGAGTTGTCAACCGTGATGGCGAGATCATGGAACGGGCAGTCCTTCCCCGGGAGGAAGAGCAGCTCCGTCTTGCCGAGGTTCAGCTTGAGGTGGTGATCCGTCATCCACACTGATATGTCTGCCAGACATGCAGAGATGCGATTCGCCACCTGGTCATCAGAAGGGGGAAAGGAGAAGATTAATTGTGTGTCGTCTGCATAGCAATGATAAGAGAGACCATGTGAGGTTATGACAGAGCCAAGTGACTTGGTGTATAGCGAGAATAGGAGAGGGCCAAGAACAGAGCCCTGGGGGACACCAGTGGTGAGAGCGCGTGGTGAGGAGACAGATTCTCGCCACGCCACCTGGTAGGAGCGACCTGTCAGGTAGGACGCAATCCAAGCGTGGGCCGCGCCGGAGATGCCCAACTCGGAGAGGGTGGAGAGGAGGATCTGATGGTTCACAGTATCGAAGGCAGCCGATAGATCTAGAAGGATGAGAGCAGAGGAGAGAGAGTTAGCTTTAGCAGTGCGGAGCGCCTCCGTGATACAGAGGAGAGCAGTCTCAGTTGAATGACTAGTCTTGAAACCTGACTGATTTGGATCAAGAAGGTCATTCAGAGAGAGATAGCGGGAGAGCTGGCCAAGGACGGCACGTTCAAGAGTTTTGGAGAGAAAAGAAAGAAGGGATACTGGTCTGTAATTGTTGACATCGGAGGGATCGAGTGTAGGTTTTTTCAGAAGGGGTGCAACTCTCGCTCTCTTGAAGACGGAAGGGACGTAGCCAACGGTCAGGGATGAGTTGATGAGCGAGGTGAGGTAAGGGAGAAGGTCTCCGGAAATGGTCTGGAGAAGAGAGGAGGGGATAGGGTCAAGCGGGCAGGTTGTTGGGCGGCCGGCCGTCACAAGACGCGAGATTTCATCTGGAGAGAGAGGGGAGAAAGAGGTCAGAGCACAGGGTAGGGCAGTGTGAGCAGAACCAGCGGTGTCGTTTGACTTAGCAAACGAGGATCGGATGTCGTCGACCTTCTTTTCAAAATGGTTGACGAAGTCATCTGCAGAGAGGGAGGAGGGGGGGGGGCGGAGGATTCAGGAGGGAGGAGAAGGTGGCAAAGAGCTTCCTAGGGTTAGAGGCAGATGCTTGGAATTTAGCGTGGTAGAAAGTGGCTTTAGCAGCAGAGACAGAGGAGGAGAATGTAGAGAGGAGGGAGTGAAAGGATGCCAGGTCCGCAGGGAGGCGAGTTTTCCTCCATTTCCGCTCGGCTGCCCGGAGCCCTGTTCTGTGAGCTCGCAATGAGTCATCGAGCCACGGAGCGGGAGGGGAGGACCGAGCCGGCCTGGAGGATAGGGGACATAGAGAGTCAAGGGATGCAGAGAGGGAGGAGAGGAGGGTTGAGGAGGCAGAATCAGGAGATAGGTGGGAGAAGGTTTGAGCGGAGGGAAGAGATGATAGGATGGAAGAGGAGAGAGTAGCGGGGGAGAGAGAGCGAAGGTTGGGACGGCGCGATACCATCCGAGTAGGGGCAGTGTGGGAGGTGTTGGATGAGAGCGAGAGGGAAAAGGATACAAGGCAGTGGTCGGAGACTTGGAGGGGAGTTGCAATGAGGTTAGTGGAAGAACAGCATCTAGTAAAGATGAGGTCGAGCGTATTGCCTGCCTTGTGAGTAGGGGGGAAGGTGAGAGGGTGAGGTCAAAAGAGGAGAGGAGTGGAAAGAAGGAGGCAGAGAGGAAAGAGTCAAAGGTAGACGTGGGGAGGTTAAAGTCGCCCAGAACTGTGAGAGGTGAGCCGTCCTCAGGAAAGGAGCTTATCAAGGCATCAAGCTCATTGATGAACTCTCCGAGGGAACCTGGAGGGCGATAAATGATAAGGATGTTAAGCTTGAAAGGGCTAGTAACTGTGACAGCATGGAATTCAAAGGAGGCGATAGACAGATGGGTAAGGGGAGAAAGAGAGAATGACCACTTGGGAGAGATGAGGATCCCGGTGCCACCACCCCGCTGACCAGACGCTCTCGGGGTGTGCGAGAACACGTGGGCGGACGAAGAGAGAGCAGTAGGAGTAGCAGTGTTGTCTGTGGTGATCCATGTTTCCGTCAGTGCCAAGAAGTCGAGGGACTGGAGGGAGGCATAGGCTGAGATGAACTCTGCCTTGTTGACCGCAGATTGGCAGTTCCAGAGGCTACCGGAGACCTGGAACTCCACGTGGGTCGTGCGCGCAGGGACCACCAGAGTAGGGTGGCCGCGGCCACGCGGTGAGGAGCGTTTGTATGGTCTGTGCAGAGAGGAGAGAACAGGGATAAACAGACACATAGTTGACAGGCTACAGAAGAGGCTACGCTAATGCAAAGGAGATTGGAATGACAAGTGGACTACACGTCTCGAATGTTCAGAAAGTTAAGCTACGTAGCAAGAATCTTATTGACTAAAATGATTAAAATGATACAGTACTGCTGAAGTAGGCCAGCTGGCAGTGGGTGCGTTGTTGACACTACACTAATCAAGTCGTTCCGTTGAGTGTAATAGTTTCTGCAGTGTTGCTATTCGGGGGCTAGCAGGCTAGCTAGCAGTGTTGTTTACGTTACGTTGCGTTAAAAGAATGACAATAGATGGCTAGCGAACCTAGAAAATCGCTCTAGACTACACAATTATCTTTGATACAAAGACGGCTATGTAGCTAGCTAAGTAGCTAGCTACGATCAAACAAATCAAACCGTTGTACTGTAATGAAATGAAGTGAAAATGTGATACTACCTGTGAGTGCGACCGGGTAGTTGAGTTCTATACAGAAGACGTTGGCTAGCGTTGGCTAGCTGTTGGCTAGCTAGCAGAGTCACCTACGTTAAGGACGACAAATAGCTGGCTAGCTAACCTCGGTAAATTAAGATAATCACTCTAAGACTACACACTCTAAACCTAAACAACACAATTATCTTGGATACGATGATACGAAGACAGCAAAGACAGCTATGTAGCTAGCTAACACTAAACTAATCAAGTCGTTCAGTTGAGTGTAATAGTTTCTCCAGTGCAGCTAATCAGTGGACGTTAGCTAGCTGGCTAGTGAAGACTACGTTAGGACGGCGAAATACGATAATTACGCAATTATCTTTGATACAAAGACGGCTATGTAGCTAGCTGAGAAGAAATTGCTAAGATAAGACAAATCAAACCGTTGTGATATAATGAAATATAATGAAAAAGTTATACTACCCGTTGGAGCGACGTGCAGATGCGACCGCTCGCTCCAACCGGAACCGGAAGTTCCATTCTAACATGGGTATTGTAACATGGACATTCTAACATGGACATTCTAACATGGACATTCTAACATGGACATTCTAACATGGGTATTGTAACATGGACATTCTAACATGGGTATTGTAACATGGACATTCTAACATGGACATTCTAACATGGACATTCTAACATGGACATTCTAACATGGACATTCTAACATGGGTATTGTAACATGGACATTCTAACATGGACATTCTAACATGGACATTCTAACATGGGTATTGTAACATGGACATTCTAACATGGACATTCTAACATGGACATTCTAACATGGACATTCTAACATGGACATTCTAACATGGACATTCTAACATGGGTATTGTAACATGGACATTCTAACATGGGTATTGTAACATGGACATTCTAACATGGACATTGTAACATGGACATTCTAACATGGACATTCTAACATGGACATTCTAACATGGACATTCTAACATGGACATTCTAACATGGACATTCTAACATGGGTATTGTAACATGGACATTCTAACATGGACATTCTAACATGGACATTCTAACATGGACATTCTAACATGGACATTCTAACATGGGTATTGTAACATGGACATTCTAACATGGACATTCTAACATGGACATTCTAACATGGACATTCTAACATGGACATTCTAACATGGACATTCTAGCATGGGTATTGTAACATGGACATTCTAACATGGGTATTGTAACATGGACATTCTAACATGGACATTCTAACATGGACATTCTAACATGGACATTCTAACATGGGTATTGTAACATGGACATTCTAACATGGACATTCTAACATGGACATTCTAACAAGGACATTCTAACATGGACATTCTAACATGGACATTCTAACATGGGTATTGTAACATGGACATTCTAACATGGACATTCTAACATGGACATTCTAACATGGACATTCTAACATGGACATTCTAACATGGACATTCTAACATGGGTATTGTAACATGGACATTCTAACATGGACATTCTAACATGGACATTCTAACAAGGACATTCTAACATGGACATTCTAACATGGACATTCTAACATGGACATTCTAACATGGACAATCTAACATGGACATTCTAACAAGGACATTCTAACATGGACATTCTAACATGGACATTCTAACAAGGACATTCTAACATGGACATTCTAACATGGACATTCTAACATGGACATTCTAACATGGACATTCTAACATGGACATTCTAACATGGACATTCTAACATGGACATTCTAACATGGACATTCTAACAAGGACATTCTAACATGGACATTCTAACATGGACATTCTAACATGGACATTCTAACAAGGACATTCTAACATGGACATTCTAACATGGACATTCTAACATGGACATTCTAACAAGGACATTCTAACATGGACATTCTAACATGGACATTCTAACATGGGTATTGTAACATATCTGTATCCATTCATCATCATCAATAGCGTCTCCCAGGTCTTCCTCACATTTTAATTTTTTTTTTAATAATGTTTTGTGTCATCAGGAAAAGCCTCTATCTAGCAACCCTTGATACAGTTTGGAAATCAACTCTGGAGGTTTGTCAGATTGCCTGTAAAAAAAGCATCTGTCTTGTTCGGTATTTGCTGCACAGAGAGAGTAAAGTGTCGTACACTGCCTGGCAGAAACCCAACGCTGCATTTGAAGATCATGTGTGAGAGTGGGAGTGTGTCCCTGTATGACCGTGAAGATAAATCAAACAAGAGAACCTTGCTTTCTGGTTTACTTAATATAACGATTTTAATGTATATCATTTCATTTAGAATTTTTACTTTTAGTTAACTTTGACAATTGAGTACTTTTCCACGCTTTACTTAGGTACATTTATGACCAAATACTTTCAGACTCAAGTAGTGTTTTACTCGGTGACTTTCACTTTTACTTGAGTCATTTTCTATGAAGGTATAATAATGTCTTGAACCGAGCGAATGGAATGGCTTGTATTTGATACCGTTCCACTTCAAATCAAATCAAATCAAATCAAATTTATTTATATAGCCCTTCGTACATCAGCTGATATCTCAAAGTGCTGTACAGAAACCCAGCCTAAAACCCCAAACAGCAAACAATGCAGGTGTAAAAGCACGGTGGCTAGGAAAAACTCCCTAGAAAGGCCAAAACCTAGGAAGAAACCTAGAGAGGAACCGGGCTATGTGGGGTGGCCAGTCCTCTTCTGGCTGTGCCGGGTAGAGATTATAACAGAACATGACCAAGATGTTCAAATGTTCATAAATGACCAGCATGGTCGAATAATAACAAGGCAGAACAGTTGAAACTGGAGCAGCAGCACAGTCAGGTGGACTGGGGACAGCAAGGAGCCATCATGTCAGGTAGTCCTGGGGCACGGTCCTAGGGCTCAGGTCCTCCGAGAGAGAGAAAGAAAGAGAGAATTAGAGAGAGCATATGTGGGGTGGCCAGTCCTCTTCTGGCTGTGCCGGGTGGAGATTATAACAGAACGTGGCCAAGATGTTCAAATGTTCATAAATGACCAGCATGGTTGAATAATAGTAAGGCAGAACAGTTGAAACTGGAGCAGGAGCATGGCCAGGTGGACTGGGGACAGCAAGGAGTCCTCATGTCAGGTAGTCCTGGGACATGGTCCTAGGGCTCAGGTCAGTTGAAACTGGAGCAGGAGCATGGCCAGGTGGACTGGGGACAGCAAGGAGTCATCATGTCAGGTAGTCCTGGGGCATGGTCCTAGGGCTCAGGTCCTCCGAGAGAGAGAAAGAAAGAGAGAAGGAGAGAATTAGAGAACGCACACTTAGATTCACACAGGACACCTGAATAGGACAGGAGAAGTACTCCAGATAAACAAACTGACCCTAGCCCCCCGACACATAAACTACTGCAGCATAAATACTGGAGGCTGAGACAGGAGGGGTCAGGAGACACTGTGGCCCCATCCGAGGACACCCCCGGACAGGGCCAAACAGGAAGGATATAGCCCCACCCACTTTGCCAAAGCACAGCCCCCACACCACTAGAGGGAAATCTTCAACCACCAACTTACCATCCTGAGACAAGGCCGAGTATAGCCCACAAAGATCTCCGACACGGTACAACCCAAGGGGGGGGACCCAGACAGGCCGACCACAACAGTGAATCAACCCACCCAGGTGACGCACCCCCCCCAGGGACGGCACGAGAGAGCCCCAGCAAGCCAGTGACTCAGCCCCCGTAACAGGGTTAGAGGCAAAGAATCCCAGTGAAAAGAGGGGAACCGGCCAGGCAGAGACAGCAAGGGCGGTTCGTTGCTCCAGAGCCTTTCCGTTCACCTTCCTACTCCTGGGCCAGACTACACTCAATCATATGACCCACTGAAGAGATGAGTCTTCAGTAAAGACTTAAAGGCTGAGACCGAGTTTGCGTCTCTGACATGGGTAGGCAGACCGTTCCATAAAAATGGAGCTCTATAGGAGAAAGCCCTGCCTCCAGCTGTTTGCTTAGAAATTCTAGGGACAATTAGGAGGCCTGCGTCTTGTGACCGTAGCGTACATGTAGGTATGTACGGCAGGACCAAATCAGAGAGGTAGGTAGGAGCAAGCCCATGTAATGCTTTGTAGGTTAGCAGTAAAACCTTGAAATCAGCCCTTGCTTTGACAGGAAGCCAGTGTAGAGAGGCTAGCACTGGAGTAATATGATCAAATTTTTTGGTTCTAGTCAGGATTCTAGCAGCCGTATTTAGCACTAACTGAAGTTTATTTAGTGCTTTATCCGGGTAGCCGGAAAATAGAGCATTGCAGTAGTCTAACCTAGAAGTGACAAAAGCATGGATTAATTTTTCTGCATCATTTTTGGACAGAAAGTTTCTGATTTTTGCAATGTTACGTAGATGGAAAAAAGCTGTCCTCGAAATGGTCTTGATATGTTCTTCAAAAGAGAGATCAGGGTCCAGAGTAACGCCGAGGTCCTTCACAGTTTTATTTGAGACGACTGTACAACCATTAAGATTAATTGTCAGATTCAACAGAAGATCTCTTTGTTTCTTGGGACCTAGAACTAGCATCTCTGTTTTGTCCGAGTTTAATAGTAGAACGTTTGCAGCCATCCACTTCCTTATGTCTGAAACACATGCTTCTAGCGAGGTCAATTTTGGGGCTTCACCATGTTTCATTGAAATGTACAGCTGTGTGTCATCCGCATAGCAGTGAAAGTTTACATTATGTTTTCGAATAACATCCCCAAGAGGTAAAATATATAGTGAAAACAATAGTGGTCCTAAAACAGAACCTTGAGGAACACCGAAATGTACAGTTGATTTGTCAGAGGACAAACCATTCACAGAGACAAACTGATATCTTTCCGACTTCAGCCATTAGCCCGAGCCCGTCCTCCCTAATTAAGGTGCCACCAACCCCCAGTGTACGAATGACAGTTTTTTTTCTTTCTCCACCACTGTGAAAAAACACTGACTTTTCAATTTACTACAGACACTTGACGTTCCTTTCCAACACACACACACACACACAAACACACACACACACACACACACACACACACACACACACACACACACACACACACACACACACACACACACACACACACACACACACACACACACACACACACACACACACACACGGTCGCAACTTACACGGCTAACAGGAACAACATGTGGCTTTGTGACATTATTAGAACACTGTCAGCTCTGTGTTTGTACCTTCGGGGGAGAGTGTGTGTATGTGTGTGTGTGTGTATGTGTGTGTGTGTGTTGGGGTAATCATCTTTTGGACAAACAGACTTCAACCTCGCACCCCCTCATTCTGTCATCATAATTTATATCTACGTCCCTCAAGCCAGAGCCCTGACCGCAGTCAGAGACGCACTCAGTGATTTCGAGGCCCCCGACAGTAGTCCGTTTGAGCCTTGTGTTTTATGTTGTTGTCCTGATGAAAGGTGAGTTGGTCTCCCAGTGTAGATGTGGCCTTGTGTTCTAGGTTATTGTCCTGATGAAAGGTGACTTCATCTCCCAGTGTAGATGTGGCCTTGTGTTTTAGGTTATTGTCCTGATGAAAGGAGAGTTGGTCTCCCAGTGTAGATGTGGCCTTGTGTTTTCTGTTATTGTCCTGATGAAAGGTGAGTTGGTCTCCCAGTGTCTGTTGGAAAGCAGACAGAACCAGGTTTTCTTCTAGGATTTTACATGTCCTTAGCTCTATTCTATTTTTATCCTAAAAAAAACTCCCTAGTCCTTGCCGATGACAAGCATACCCATAACATGATACAGCTACCACCACGCTTCAAAATATGAAGAGATCAATGATCAATCAAATGTATTTGTAAAGTCCTTTTTTTTACATCAGCCCATGTCTCAAAGTGCTGTACAGAAACCCAGCCTAAAACCCCAAACAGCAAGCAATGCAGATTCGTTGTGTGAGATTTGCCACCAACATCGTGCTTTTATATTCAGGACATAAAAACTTCTTTTTTTGCCACATTATTTTTACATTATTACTTTTGGTAGCTTGTTGCAAACAGGATGAATGTTTTTGTCATGTTTGAATTCTGTACAGGCTTCCTTCTTTTCACACTGTCATTTAGGTTAGTGTTGTGGAGTAACTACAATGTTGTTGATCCATCCTCAGTTGTGTCATCTCACAGCCATTAAACTCTGTAACTGTTTTAAAGTCACCATTGGCCTCATGGTGAAATCCCTGACCAGTTTTCTTCCTCTTTGGCAACTGAGTTAGGAAGGACGCCTGTATCTTTGTAGTGACTCTGTGTATGGAAACAAAGTGTGATTAATTACTTCAACATGCTCAAAGGTATAACCCACTAACTACCATTACAGCTCTTACCACATTACCCATCTACCCGACTAACCACCATTACAGCTCTTACCACATTACCCATCTACCCCACTAACAACAATTACAGCTCTTACCACATTACCCATCTACCCCACTAACTACCATTACAGATCCTATCACATTCCCCATCTACCCCACTAACCACCATTATAGATCCTACCACATTCCCCATCTACCCCACTAACCACCATTATAGATCCTACCACATTCCCCATCCACCCCAATAACCACCATTATAGATCCTACCACATTCCCCATCCACCCCACTAACCACCATTATAGATCCTACCACATTCCCCATCTACCCGACTAACCACCATTAAAGATCCTACCACATTCCCCATCTACCCCACTAACCACCATTATAGATCCTACCACATTTCCCATCTACCCGATTAACCACCATTATAGATCCTACCACATTACCCATCTACCCGACTAACCACCATTATAGATCCTACCACATGCCCCATCCACCCCACTAACCACCATTATAGATCCTACCACATTCCCCATCCACCCGACTAACCACCATTATAGATCCTACCACATTACCCATCCACCCCACTAACCACCATTATAGATCCTACCACATTCCCCATCCACCCGACTAACCACCATTATAGATCCTACCACATTACCCATCCACCCCACTAACCACCATTATAGATCCTACCACATGCCCCATCTACCCCACTAACTACCATTACAGATCCTATCACATTCCCCATCTACCCCACTAACCACCATTATAGATCCTACCACATTCCCCATCCACCCCACTAACCACCATTATAGATCCTACCACATTCCCCATCTACCCGACTAACCACCATTATAGATCCTACCACATTCCCCATCCACCCCACTAACCACCATTATAGATCCTACCACATTCCCCATCTACCCGACTAACCACCATTATAGATCCTACCACATGCCCCATCCACCCCACTAACCACCATTATAGATCAGTGCAGAGCGAGCTAAATTAACCCTTCCAACCCCACCACATGACTCATTACCTAATGAAACTAGTGAATAAGGGAGACTGACCCATTACCTAATGAAACTAGTGAGGGAGACAGATATATTACCTAATGAAACTAGTGAGGGAGACAGAGCTGTCAGTCTGCATAGAGCAGCTAGATCCGCCAGTCAGCCATGATCTTCTAGATCTGCCAGTCAACCAGATTCTTCCAGATCTGCCAGTCAACCAGTCTCTTCCAGATCTGCCAGTCAACCAGTCTCTTCCAGATCTGCCAACAACCAGTCTCTTCCAGATCTGCCAGTCAACCAGAATCTTCCAGATCCGCCAGCCAGCCAGCATCTACCAGAGCCTACTACCTGCCTGAGCTTCATCTCAGTACTGGGCTTCCTCTCAGTACTGGGCTTCCTCTCAGTCCCGAGCTGCCCCTCAGTCCCGAGCTGCCCCTCAGTCCCGAGCTTCCCCTCAGTCCCGAGCTTCCCCTCAGTCCCGAGCTGCCCCTCAGTCCCGAGCTGCCCCTCAGTCACGAGCTGCCCCTCAGTCCAGTGGGGTTCTGGGTAAGGACTATTAGGACATGGTCGGCGGCGAGGGTGGATTATCCCAGGACGCTAAGGGGAGGAACTAGGACATTAATGGAGTGGGGTCCACGTCCCGAGCCAGAACCGCCACCATGGACAGACGCCCACCCGGACCCTCCCTATGGTTGTGAGGTGCGTCCGGGAGTCCGCACCTTGGGGGGGGGGGGGGGTTCTGTCACGCCTGGGTCATTGTATTTTGTGTTTTCTTTAATTATTTGTTCAGGCCAGGGTGTGACATGGGTTTATTGTATTGTCGTATTGGGGTTTTTGTAGGCATTGGGATTGTGGTTGATTAGGGGTGTGTCTAGTGTAGGCTTGGCTGCCTGAGGCGGTTCTCAATCAGAGTCAGGTGATTCTTGTTGTCTCTGATAGGGAACCGTATTTCGGTAGCCTGGGTTTCACTGTGTATTTCGTGGGTGATTGTTCCTGTCTCTGTGTAGTGTTCACCAGATAGGCTGTAATAGGTTTCACGTTCCGTTTGTTGTTTTTGTATTTGTATAATTATTTAATGTATCGCTTTTTTCATTAAAGTCGTGAGTAACCACCATCCGACTCTCTTTCAACAAACGAAGAACGCCGTTACACTATACCTATAATGAACTAACTATAACTATAATGAAATAACCATAACTATAATGATCTAACTATAACTATAATGATCTAACCATAACTATAATGATCTAACTATAACTATAATGAACTAACTATAACTAACCATAACTATAATGAACTAACCATAACTAACTATAACTATAATGATCTAACTATAACTATAATGATCTAACCATAACTATAATGATCTAACTATAACTATAATGAACTAACTATAACTAACCATAACTATAATGAACTAACCATAACTAACTATAACTATAATGATCTAACTATAACTATAATGATCTAACTATAACTATAATGATCTAACTATAACTATAATGAACTGACTATAACTATAATGAACTAACTATAACTACAATGATCTAACCATAACTACAATGATCTAACTATAACTATAATGAACTAACTATAACTATAATGAACAAACCATAACTATAGTGAACTAACTATAACTATAATGATCTAACCATAACTATAATGAACTAACCATAACTATAATGATCTAACTATAATGATAATGAACTAACCATAACTATAACTAACCATAACTATAATGAACTAACTATAACTATAATGATCTAACTATAACTATAATGAACTAACCATAACTATAATGATCTAACTATAACTATAATGAACTAACTATAACTATAACTAACTATAACTATAATGAACTAACTATAACTATAATGATCTAACCATAACTATAATGAACTAACCATAACTATAACTAACTATAACTATAATGATCTAACTATAACTATAATGAACTAACTATAACTATAATGACATAACTATAACTATAATGAACTAACCATAACTATAACTAACTATAACTATAATGAACTAACTATAACTATAATGATCTAACCATAACTATAATGAACTAACCATAACTATAATGAACTAACTTTAACTATAATGATCTAACTATAACTATAATGAACTAACCATAACTATAACTAACTATAACTATAATGAACTAACCATAACTATAACTAACTATAACTATAATGATCTAACTATAACTATAATGAACTAACTATAACTATAATGACATAACTATAACTATAATGAACTAACCATAACTATAACTAACTATAACTATAATGAACTAACTATAACTATAATGATCTAACCATAACTATAATGAACTAACCATAACTATAATGAACTAACTTTAACTATAATGATCTAACTATAACTATAATGAACTAACCATAACTATAACTAACTATAACTACAATGAACTAACCATAACTATAACTAACCATAACTATAATGAACTAATTATAACTATAATGATCTAACTATAACTATAATGAACTAACCATAACTATAATGATCTAACTATAACTAACCATAACTATAATGAACTAACCATAACTAACTATAACTATAATGATCTAACTATAACTATAATGATCTAACCATAACTATAATGATCTAACTATAACTATAATGAACTAACTATAACTAACCATAACTATAATGAACTAACCATAACTAACTATAACTATAATGATCTAACTATAACTATAATGATCTAACTATAACTATAATGATCTAACTATAACTATAATGAACTGACTATAACTATAATGAACTAACTATAACTACAATGATCTAACCATAACTATAATGATCTAACTATAACTATAATGAACTAACTATAACTATAATGAACAAACCATAACTATAGTGAACTAACTATAACTATAATGATCTAACCATAACTATAATGAACTAACCATAACTATAATGATCTAACTATAATGATAATGAACTAACCATAACTATAACTAACCATAACTATAATGAACTAACTATAACTATAATGATCTAACTATAACTATAATGAACTAACCATAACTATAATGATCTAACTATAACTATAATGAACTAACTATAACTATAACTAACTATAACTATAATGAACTAACTATAACTATAATGATCTCACCATAACTATAATGAACTAACCATAACTATAACTAACTATAACTATAATGATCTAACTATAACTATAATGAACTAACTATAACTATAATGACATAACTATAACTATAATGAACTAACCATAACTATAACTAACTATAACTATAATGAACTAACTATAACTATAATGATCTAACCATAACTATAATGAACTAACCATAACTATAATGAACTAACGTTAACTATAATGATCTAACTATAACTATAATGAACTAACCATAACTATAACTAACTATAACTATAATGAACTAACCATAACTATAACTAACTATAACTATAATGATCTAACTATAACTATAATGAACTAACTATAACTATAATGACATAACTATAACTATAATGAACTAACCATAACTATAACTAACTATAACTATAATGAACTAACTATAACTATAATGATCTAACCATAACTATAATGAACTAACCATAACTATAATGAACTAACTTTAACTATAATGATCTAACTATAACTATAATGAACTAACCATAACTATAACTAACTATAACTACAATGAACTAACCATAACTATAACTAACCATAACTATAATGAACTAATTATAACTATAATGATCTAACTATAACTATAATGAACTAACCATAACTATAATGATCTAACTATAACTATAATGAACTAACTATAACTATAATGAACTGACCATAACTATAACTAACTATAACTATAATGAACTAACTATAACTATAATGAACTAACTATAACTATAATGATCTAACTATAACTATAATGAACTAACCATAACTATAACTAACCATAACTATAATGAACTAACTATAACTATAATGAACTAACTATAACTATAAGGATCTAACTATAACTATAATGAACTAACCATAACTATAACTAACTATAACTATAATGAACTAACTATAACTATAATGATCTAACTATAACTATAATGAACTAACCATAACTATAACTAACTATAACTATAATGAACTAACTATAACTATAATGATCTAACAATAACTATAATGAACTAACCATAACTATAACTAACTATAACTATAATGAACTAACTATAACTATAATGAACTAACTATAACTATAATGAACTAACCATAACTATAATGAACTAACCATAACTATAATGAACTAACCATAACTAACCATAACTATAATGAACTAACTATAACTACCATAACTATAATGAACTAACCATAACGATAATGAACTAACTATAACTAACCATAACTACTATGAACTAACCATAACTATAATGAACTAACCATAACTATAATGAACTAACCATAATTATAATGAACTAACTATAACTAACCATAACTATAATGAACTAACCATAACTATAATGAACTAACTTTAACTATAATGATCTAACTATAACTATAATGAACTAACCATAACTATAACTAACTATAACTATAATGATCTAACTATAACTATAATGAACTAACTATAACTATAACTAACTATAACTATAATGAACTAACTATAACTATAATGATCTAATAATAATAATATATGCTATTTAGCAGACGCTTTTATCCAAAGCGACTTACAGTCATGTGTGCATACATTCTACATATGGGTGGTCCCGGGGATCGAACCCACTACCCTGGCGTTACAAGCGCCATGCTCTACCAACTGAGCTACAGAAGGACCGATCTAACCATAACTATAATGAACTAACCATAACTATAATGAACTAACTTTAACTATAATGATATAACTATAATGAACTAACCATAACTATAACTAACTATAACTATAATGAACTAACCATAACTATAATGATCTAACTATAACTATAATGAACTAACCATAACTATAACTAACTATAACTATAATGAACTAACTATAACTATAATGATCTAACTATAACTATAATGAACTAACTATAACTATAATGATCTAACTATAACTATAATGAACTAACCATAACTATAACTAACTATAACTATCATGAACTAACCATAACTATAACTAACTATAACTATAATGAACTAACCATAACCATAACTAACTATAACTACAATGAACTAACTATAACTATAATGATCTCACCATAACTTTAATGAACTAACTATAACTATAATGAACTAACCATAACTATAACTAACTATAACTATAATGATCTAACCATAACTATAATGAACTAACCATAACTATAACTAACCATAACTATAATGAACTAACTATAACTATAATGATCTAACTATAACTATGATGAACTAACCATAACTATAACTAACTATTACTATAATGAACTAACTATAACTATAATGATCTACCTATAACTATAATGAACTAACCATAACTATAACTAACCATAACTATAATGAACTAACTATAACTATAATGATCTAACTATAACTATAATGAACTAACCATAACTATAATGATCTAACTATAACTGTAATGAACTAACCATAACTATAACTAACTATAACTATAATGAACTAACTATAACTATAAGGATCTAACTATAACTATAATGAACTAACCATAACTATAACTAACTATAACTATAATGAACTAACTATAACTATAATGATCTAACTATAACTATAATGAACTAACTATAACTATAATGATCTAACTATAACTATAATGAACTAACCATAACTATAACTAACTATAACTATCATGAACTAACCATAACTATAACTAACTATAACTATAATGAACTAACCATAACTATAACTAACTATAACTACAATGAACTAACTATAACTATAATGATCTGTCCCCCAGGGCTCTGTTCTAGGCCCTCTCCTATTCTCGCTATACACCAAGTCACTTGGCTCTGTCATAACCTCACATGGTCTCTCCTATCATTGCTATGCAGACGACACACAATTAATCTTCTCCTTTCCCCTTCTGATGACCAGGTGGCGAATCGCATCTCTGCATGTCTGGCAGACATATCAGTGTGGATGACGGATCACCACCTCAAGCTGAACCTCGGCAAGACGGAGCTGCTCTTCCTCACGGGGAAGGACTGCCCGTTCCATGATCTCGCCATCACGGTTGACAACTCCATTGTGTCCTCCTCCCAGAGCGCTAAGAACCTTGGCGTGATCCTGGACAACACCCTGTCGTTCTCAACCAACATCAAGGCGGTGGCCCGTTCCTGTAGGTTCATGCTCTACAACATCCGCAGAGTACGACCCTGCCTCACACAGGAAGCGGCGCAGGTCCTAATCCAGGCACTTGTCATCTCCCGTCTGGATTACTGCAACTCGCTGTTGGCTGGGTTCCCTGCCTGTGCCATTAAACCCCTTCAACTCATCCAGAACGCCGCAGCCCGTCTGGTGTTCAACCTTCCCAAGTTCTCTCACGTCACCCCGCTCCTCCGTTCTCTCCACTGGCTTCCAGTTGAAGCTCGCATCCGCTACAAGACCATGGTGCTTGCCTACGGAGCTGTGAGGGGAACGGCACCTCAGTACCTCCAGGCTCTGATCAGGCCCTACACCCAAACAAGGGCACTGCGTTCATCCACCTCTGGCCTGCTCGCCTCCCTACCACTGAGGAAGTACAGCTCCCGCTCAGCCCAGTCAAAACTGTTCGCTGCTCTGGCCCCCAATGGTGGAACAAACTCCCTCACGACGCCAGGACAGCGGAGTCAATCACCACCTTCCGGAGACACCTGAAACCCCACCTCTTTAAGGAATACCTAGGATAGGATAAGTAATCCCTCTCACCCCCCCTTTAAGATTTAGATGCACTATTGTAAAGTGACTGTTCCACTCGATGTCATAAGGTGAATGCACCAATTTGTAAGTCGCTCTGGATAAGAGCGTCTGCTAAATGACTTAAATGTAATGTAAATATAACTATAATGAACTAACCATAACTATAACTATAACTATAATGAACTAACTATAACTATAATGATCTAACAATAACTATAATGAACTAACCATAACTATAACTAACCATAACTATAATGAACTAACTATAACTATAATGATCTAACTATAACTACAATGAACTAACCATAACTATAATGATCTAACTATAACTATAATGAACTAACCATAACTATAACTAACTATAACTATAATGATCTTACCATAACTATAATGAACTAACCATAACTATAACTAACCATAACTATAACTAACTATAACTATAATGATCTCACCATAACTATAATGAACTAACCATAAATATAACTAACTATAACTATAATGAACTAACCATAACTATAATGAACTAACCATAACGATAATGAACTAACTATAACTAACCATAACTACTATGAACTAACCATAACTATAATGAACTAACTATAAATCTAATGAACTAACCATAAATATATTGAACTTTCCATTGAACTTTCCATTGAACTAACCATAGAACTAACCATTGAACTAACCATTGAACTAACTATTGAACTAACCATTGAACTAACCATTGAACTTACCATTGAACTAACCATTGTAACCATTGAACTAACCATTGTAACCATTGAACTAACCATTGAACTAACCATTGAACTAACCACTGAACTAACCATTGAACTTACCATTGAACTAACCATTGAACTAACCATTGTAACCATTGAACTAACCATTGAACTAACCATTGAACTAACTATTGAACTAACCATTGAACTAACCATTGAACTAACCATTGAACTAACCATTGTAACCATTGAACTAACCATTGAACTAACCATTGAACTTACCATTGAACTAACCATTGAACTAACCATTGTAACCATTGAACTAACCATTGAACTAACCATTGAACTAACTATTGAACTAACCATTGAACTAACCATTGAACTAACCACTGAACTAACCATTGAACTTACCATTGAACTAACCATTGAACTAACCATTGTAACCATTGAACTAACCATTGAACTAACCATTGAACTAACTATTGAACTAACCATTGAACTAACCATTGAACTAACCATTGAACTAACCATTGTAACCATTGAACTAACCATTGAACTAACCATTGAACTAACCATTGAACTTACCATTGAACTAACCATTGAACTAACCATTGAACTAACCATTGTAACCATTGAACTAACCATTGAACTAACCATTGAACTAACCATTGAACTTACCATTGAACTAACCATTGAACTAACCATTGTAACCATTGAACTAACTATTGAACTAACCATTGAACTAACTATTGAACTAACCATTGAACTAACCATTGAACTAACCATTGAACTAACCACTGAACTAACCATTGAACTTACCATTGAACTAACCATTGAACTAACCATTGTAACCATTGAACTAACCATTGAACTAACCATTGAACTAACTATTGAACTAACCATTGAACTAACCATTGAACTATCCATTGAACTAACCATTGTAACCATTGAACTAACCATTGAACTAACCATTGAACTAACCATTGAACTTACCATTGAACTAACCATTGAACTAACCATTGAACTAACCATTGAACTAACCATTGAACTAACTATTGATCTAACCATTGAACTAACCATAAATATAACTAACCATTGAACTAACCATTGAACTAACTATTGATCTAACCATTGAACTAACCATAAATATAACTAACCATTGAACTAACCATTGTATCCATTGAACTAACCATTGAACTAACCATTGAACTAACCATTGTATCCATTGAACTAACCATTGAACTAACCATTGAACTAACCATTGAACTAACCATTGTATCCATTGAACTAACCATTGAACTAACCATTGAACTAACCATTGAACTAACCATTGTATCCATTGAACTAACCATTGAACTAACCATTGAACTAACCATTGAACTAACCATTGAACTAACCATTGAACTAACCATTGAACTAACATTGAACTAACCATTGAACTAACCATTGAACTAACCATTGAACTAACCATTGAACTAACCATTGAACTATTGAACTAACCATAAAACTATTGAACTAACCATTGAACTAACCATTGAACTAACTATTGATCTAACCATTGAACTAACCATAAATATAACTAACCATTGAACTAACCATTGAACTAACCATTGAACCATTGAACTAACCATTTGAACTAACCATTGAAC
>NC_060179.1:87283863-87304648 GCF_021184085.1 Oncorhynchus gorbuscha
CTTTCTCGGTTCCGTTATTTCAGCTGAAGAAGCGATGAATGGATTATGAGTCCAAGCTGTCAGTGATTGTTGTTCAAGATCACGATCAATCGAGTTGCAGCTTTTTAGGTTTCGCTAATTTCTATCGGCGTTTCATTCGTAATTTCGGTCAAGTTGCTGCCCCTCTCACAGCTCTTACTTCTGTCAAGACGTGTTTTAAGTGGTCGGTTCCGCCCAGGGAGCTTTTGATCTTCTAAAGAACGTTTACGTCCGCTCCTATCCTCGTTACTCTGACGTCACTAGACAATTCATTGTCGAGGTTGGCCTTCAGAGGTAGGCGTGGGAGCCATTCTATCCCAGCGCTTCCCAGTCTGACGATAAGGTTCATCCTTGCGCTTATTTTCTCATCGCCTGTCGCCATCTGAGCGCAACTATGATGTGGGTAACCGTGAACTGCTCGCCATCAGCAGCCTAGGCGAATGGCGACAGTGGTTGGAGGGCGACCGTTCCTTTTGTCGTTTGGACAGACCATAAGAACCTTGAGTACATCCGTTCTGCCAAACGACTTAATGCCCGTCAAGCTCGTTGGGCGTTGTTTTCCGCTCGTTTGAGGTTTGTGATTTCTTACCGTCCGGGTAGCAAGAACACCAAGCCTGATGCCTTATCCCGTCTGTTTAGTTCTTCTGTGGCTTCTACTGATCCCGGGGATTCTTCCTTATGGGCGTGTTGTCGGGTTAACAGTCTGGGGGTTGAAAGACAGGTTAAGCAAGCACTCACGCACACTGCGTCGCAGCGCTTGTCCTAGTAACCTCCTTTTCGTTCCTGTTTCCCTTTCGTCTGGCTGTTCTTCAGTGGGCTCACTCTGCCAAGTTAGCGGGTCATCCCGGTGTTCGAGGCACTCTTGCGTCTATTCGCCAGCGCTTTGGTGGCCGACTCAGGAGAGCGTGACACGCGCCGTTTCGTGGCTGCCTGTTCGGACTGCGCGCAGACTAAGTCGGGTAACTCTCCCTCTGCCGGTCGTCTCAGACCGCTCCCCATTCCTTCTCGACCATGGTCTCACATTGCCTTAGACTTCATTACCGGTCTGCCTTTGTCTGCGGGAAGACTGTGATTCTGACGGTTGTCGATAGGTTCTCTAAGGCGGCACATTTCATTCCCTCGCTAAACTTCCTTCCGCTAAGGAGACGGCACAAATCATTATTGAGAATGTATTCAGAATTCATGGCCCCTCCCGTTAGACGCCGTTTTCAGACAGAGGTCCCAATTCACGTCACAGTTTTGGAGGGAGTTCTGTCGTTTGATTGGTGCGTCCGTCAGTCTCTCTTCCGGTTTCATCCCCAGTCTAACGGTCAAGCAGAGAGGGCCAATCAGACGATTGGTCGCATACTACGCAACCTTTCTTTCAGGAACCCTGCGTCTTGGGCAGAACAGCTCCCCTGGGCAGAATACGCTCACAATTCGCTTCCTTCGTCTGCTACCGGGTTATCTCCGTTTCAGAGTAGTCTGGGTTACCAGCCTCCTCTGTTCTCATCCCAGCTTGCCGAGTCCCAGCGTTCCTCCGCTCAAGCGTTTGTCCAACGTTGTGAGCGCACCTGGAGGAGGGTGAGGTCTGCACTTTGCCGTTACAGGGCACAGACGGTGAGCCGCCAATAAACGCAGGATTAAGAGTCCAAGGTATTGTTGCGGCCAGAGAGTGTGGCTTTCCACTCGCAACCTTCCTCTTGCGACAGCTTCTCGTAAGTTGACTCCCGGTTCATTGGTCCGTTCCGTGTCTCCCAGGTCGTCAATCCTGTCGCTGTGCGACTGTTTCTTCAACGACATCTTCGTCGCGTCCATCCTGTCTTCCATGTCTCCTGTGTTAAGCCCTTTCTTCGCACCCCCGTTCGTCTTCCCTCCCCCCCCCGTCCTTGTCGAGAGCGCACCTATTTACAAGGTACATAAAATTATGGACATGCGTTCTCGGGGTCACCAATACCTAGTGGATTGGGAGGGTTACGGTCCTGAGGAGAGGAGTTGGGTTCCGTCTCGGGACGTGCTGGACCGTTCGCTCATCGATGATTTCCTCCGTTGCCGCCAGGATTCCTCTCGAGTGCGCCAGGAGCGCTCGGTGAGTGGGGGTACTGTCATGTTTGTCATTTATTGTCATGTCTTGTCCCTGTGCTCCCCATGCTATTCGTTTCCCTCTGCTGGTCTTGTTTGGTTCTATCCCTCTCTCTCCCCCTCCCCTTTCACTCTCTCGCTCTCTCTTCTCTCTGTCGTTCCGTTCCTGCTCCCAGCTGTTCCTATTCCCCTAATCATCATTTAGTCTTCCACACCTGTTCCCGATCCTTTCCCCTGATTAGACTCCCTATTTATTCCTTTGTGATCCGTTCCTGTTCCATCGGTTCCTTGTTTTGTATTCCATGCTGTAATTGCGTTTCGCCCTGTCCTGTCGTGTTTTTTGCCGTGATTGTGTATCACCCTGTCCTGTCGTGTTTTGTGCCTTCTTCAGACGCTGCGTGTGAGCAGGTGTCTCAGTTGACTACGGCCTGCGCCTACCCGAAGCGACCTGCAGTCTGTGGCCGCTTCTCCAGTTGTTTTCCCTCTACTATCTAGAGGATTTCAGTTATTCGGTTTTGAGCATTAATAAACTCTGTTTCTGTTAAGTCGCGTTTGGGTCCTCCTTCACCTGCATAAGTCTATCTCCTGTTTCTGTAGTGAGGCAGCTTGATGTACAGGACACCCCTTGGATAGGACACTAGTCTATCTCCTGAGGTAGCTTGATATACCAGGACACCCCCTGGACAGGACACTAGTCTATCTCCTGTTTCTGTACCATGAGGTAGCTTGATGAGTACCCTGATGTACCAGTACAAACCCTTGGATAGGACACTAGTCTATCTCCTGTTTCTGTACCATGAGGTAGCTTGATGAGTACCCTGGTGTACCAGTACAAACCCTTGGATAGGACACTAGTTTATCTCCTGTTTCCTGGATAGGATACTAGTCTATCTCCTGAGGTAGCTTGATATACCAGGACAACCCCTTGGATAGGACACTAGTCTATCTCCTGAGGTAGCTTGATATACCAGGACAACCCCTTGGATAGGACACTAGTCTATCTCCTGTTTCTGTAGTGTGAGGTAGCTTGATATACCAGGACAACCCCTTGGATAGGACACTAGTCTATCTCCTGTTTCTGTAGTGTGAGGTAGCTTGATATACCAGGACACCCCCTTGGATAGGACACTAGTCTATCACAAGGTCTTACCCCCTAATCACTCTCCTTTATGCTGAGTGCCAAGCAGAGACACATCAGATTCCATTTTTACAGGCTTTGGTATGACTCAGACGGGGAATTGAACTCCCACTTTTAGGGCGGACACTCTAACCACAAGGCCACTGAGTTGGCGATGCCTTTGGAAAAGTGAATAGAAACACCTCGAATGCAATCAGTGATGAAAAGCAGAATGTTATTCTCTGTAAAATGTAAACTTTAATCATTAGTTGCTTGTTATGGTGTTGAAAATATAAAAATATATATTTATATATACAGTAGCAGTCAAAAGGGTTTGGACACACCAACTCATTCCTGGGGTTTTCTTTCTTTTTTTGACTATTTTCTACATTGTAGAATAATAGTGAAGACATCAAAACTGTGAAATAACACATGTTAAGTTTTTCTCAAACAGCTTCATGAGGTAGTCACCTAGAATGTTTTTTCAATGAACAATTCTGCCTTGTTAAAAGTGAATGTGTGGATTTTATTTTCTTCTGAATGCATTTGAGCCAATCAGTTGTGTTGTGACATGGTAGGGGTGGTAAACAGAAGGTAAAAGACCATATTACGGCAAGAACAGCTCAAATAAGCAAGAGAAACGACCTTCCATCATTACTTTAAGACATGAAGGTCAATCAATACGGAACATTTCTATAACTTTTCATTTTTCTTCAAATGCAGTCGCAAAAAAAACGTCAAGCGCTATGATGAAACTATGAAGAGAACTGTGTTTGCTGTGATCGGGGGTGTATTCATTCTACCAATTCTGTTGAAAAACATTTCTTAAACTGTAGCAAAACTTGAAAAAAAGCCATACATGCACGTAAATAAAATCATAGAGGATAACACACAATAACGTCTGGGACTTATTTTCATTGCGGTCCTCTTGACAAAAGATGCGAGACAATATCCAACACAGTATGTTTTTATGGGCAACTGGAATATGAACGACAATATGTTGGAATAAAAATAAGATAACAAAATAAATTGAAATGCATTCCAGGTGACTCAGCTCATGAAGCTGGTTGAGAGAATGCCAAGAGTGTGCAAAGCTGTCATCAAGGCAAAGGGTGGCTAAATTTGAAGAATCTCAAAATATAAAATATATTTAGATTTGTTTAACACTTTTTTTTTTTAGGTTACTACATGATTCCACATGTGTTATTTCATAGTTTTGATGTCTTCACTATTATTCTACAATGTAGAAAAATAAACGGCACCTACCGCCACTGATACCAACATAAATTGATGTTAAAAAAATAAGTGAAAGAGATGAGACTGAGACAGACAGAGATGTGAGAGAAACTGAGACAGAGAGAGAGATGTTAGAGAGATTGAGACAGAGAGAGAGAGAGAGATGTGAGTGAGACTGCGACAGAGAGAGAGAGAGAGAGAGAGATTGAGACAGAGAGAGAGATGTCAGAGAGAGATTGAGACAGAGAGAGAGATGTTAGAGAGAGATTGAGACAGAGAGAGAGATGTCAGAGAGAGATTGAGACAGAGAGAGATGTTAGAGAGATTGAGACAGAGAGAGATGTTAGAGAGATTGAGACAGAGAGAGAGAGATTGAGACAGAGAGAGAGAGTTGTTAGAGAGATTGAGACAGAGAGAGAGAGACATAAAAACAGGCCTATTCAAATGGAACGACCATGGAATGGGCCCCATCTGTAAAGAGCTATAATCAAAGTATTGGCAGTTGTGGTTTTTCCTGTAACCCGTGGAAACGTGATCGGCAATCAGTTTAATTTGCCTACAAGTACAAAGAGACAAAAGGTATTTATCACACACACACACACACACACACACACACACACACACACACACACACACACACACACACACACACACACACACACACACACACACACACACACACACACACACACACACACACACACACACACACACACACACACACACACACACACACACACACACACACATACTGGGTTGACCCCACAGACTGGGTTGACCCCACAGACTGGGTTGACCCCACAGACTGGGTTGACCCCACAGCCACACAGCTCCTGTTCAGACTGGGTTGACCCCACAGACTGGGTTGACCCCACAGACTGGGTTGACCCCACAGCCACACAGCTCCTGTTCAGACTGGAACTGACCCCACAGACTGGGTTGACCCCACAGACTGGGTTAACCCCGCAGCCCACAGCTCCTGTTCAGACTGGGTTGACCCCACAGACTGGGTTGACCCCACAGACTGGAGTTGACCCCACAGCCACACAGCTCCTGTTCAGACTGGGTTGACCCCACAGACTGGGTTGACCCCACAGCCACACAGCTCCTGTTCAGACTGGGTTGACCCCACAGACTGGGTTGACCCCACAGACTGGAGTTGACCCCACAGCCACACAGCTCCTGTTCCGACTGGGTTGATAAAGGCCTCACTTCACAGAGTAACAACCTGGGTCAGGATCTGCTTGTACTTTTATCCAACTGCTCGTCATGTTTGCAAGATGATGACCACAGCATTTGGTCAAACAGCAGCTGCAGATCTGACGGGGGTGGAGGGGAGGAGGAGACGGGGCAGAGGGGAGGGGGAGCGGAGGGAAGATAGAGGGGAGACGGGGGTGGAGGAGGGGGAGAAACAGGGGGTGGAGGGGGGGGGAGAAGGGACCTGGTCATCCATCTACTGTCATTATATTAGCCTGGTCTACCCTCTACTGTCATAATATTACCCTGGTCTACCATCTACTGTCATTATATTACCCTGGTCTACCCTCTAATGTCATTATATTACCCTGGTCTACCCTCTACTGTCATTATATTACCTGGTCTACTATCTACTGTCATTATATTACCCTGGTCTACCCTCTACTGTCATTATATTACCCTGGTCTACCATCTACTGTCATTATATTACCCTGGTCTACCATCTAATGTCAATATACTACCCTGGTCTATCATCTCCTGTCAATATATTAACCTGGTCTACCATCTACTGTCATTATATTAACCTGGTCTACCATCTACTGTCATTATATTAACCTGGTCTACCATCTACTGTCATTATATTAACCTGGTCTACCATCTACTGTCATTATATTACCTGGTCTACCATCTACTGTCATTATATTAACCTGGTCTACCATCTACTGTCATTATATTACCCTGGTCTATCTACTGTCATTATATTACCTAGTCTACCATCTATTGTCATTATATTACCCTGGTCTACCATCTACTGTCAATATATTATCCTGGTCTACCATCTACTGTCATTATATTACCCTGGTCTACCATCTACTGTCATTATATTACCCTGGTCTACCATCTACTGTCAATATATTACCCTGGTCTACTTTCTACTGTCATTATATTACCCTGGTCTACCATCTACTGTCATTATATTACCCTGGTCTACCATCTACTGTCATTATATTTCCCTGGTCTACCATCTACTGTCATTATATTACCTGGTCTACCATCTACTGTCATTATATTACCCTGGTCTACCATCTACTGTCCTTATATTACCCTGGTCTACCATCTACTGTCATTATATTACCCTGGTCTACCATCTACTGTCATTATATTACCCTGGTCTACCATCTACTGTCATTATATTACCCTGGTCTACCATCTACTGTCATTATATTACCCTGGTCTACAATCTACTGTCATTATATTACCCTGGTGTACCATCTACTGTCATTATATTACCCTGGTCTACAATCTACTGTCATTATATTACCCTGGTCTACCATCTACTGTCATTATATTACCTGGTCTACCATCTACTGTCATTATATTACCCTGGTCTACCATCTACTGTCATTATATTACCTGGTCTACCATCTACTGTCATTATATTACCCTGGTCTACCATATACTGTCATTATATTACCCTGGTCTACCATCTACTGTCATTATATTACCCTGGTCTACCATCTACTGTCATTATATTACCCTGGTCTACCATCTACTGTCATTATATTACCCTGGTCTACCATCTATTGTCATTATATTACCCTGGTAAGGAGGACCATCTACTGTCAATCTATTAACCTGGTCTACCATCTACTGTCATTATATTACCCTGGTCTACCATCTACTGTCATTATATTACCTGGTCTACCATCTACTGTCATTATATTACCTGGTCTACCATCTACTGTCATTATATTACCCTGGTCTACCATCTACTGTCAATATATTACCTGGTCTACCATCTACTGTCATTATATTACCCTGGTCTACCATCTACTGTCATTATATTACCTGGTCTACCATCTACTGTCATTATATCATTATCTACTGTCATTATATTACCCTGGTCTACCATCTACTGTCATTATATTACCCTGGTCTACCATCTACTGTCATTATATTACCCTGGTCTACCATCTAATGTCATTATATTACCCTGGTCTATCATCTACTGTCATTATCTATAACCTGGTCTACCATCTACTGTCATTATATTAACCTGGTCTACCATCTACTGTCCTTATATTAACCTGGTCTACCATCTACTATCAATATATTACCTGGTCTACCATCTACTGTCATTATATTACCCTGGTCTACCATCTACTGTCATTATATTACCCTGGTCTACCATCTACTGTCATTATATTACCTGGTCTACCATCTACTGTCATTATATTACCCTGGTCTACCATCTACTGTCATTATATTACCTGGTCTACCATCTACTGTCATTATATTACCCTGGTCTACCATCTACTGTCATTATATTACCTGGTCTACCATCTACTGTCATTATATTACCCTGGTCTACCATCTACTGTCATTATATTACCCTGGTCTACCATCTACTGTCATTATATTACCCTGGTCTACCATCTATTGTCATTATATTACCTGGTCTACCATCTACTGTCATTATATTACCCTGGTCTACCATCTACTGTCATTATATTACCCTGGTCTACCATCTATTGTCATTATATTACCCTGGTCTACCATCTACTGTCATTATATTACCCTGGTCTACCATCTACTGTCCTTATATTACCCTGGTCTACCATCTATTGTCATTATATTACCCTGGTCTACCATCTACTGTCATTATATTACCCTGGTCTACCATCTACTGTCATTATATTACCTGGTCTACCATCTACTGTCATTATATTAACCTGGTCTACCATCTACTGTCATTATATTACCCTGGTCTACCATCTACTGTCATTATATTAGCCTGGTCTACCATCTACTGTCATTATATTACCTGGTCTACCATCTACTGTCATTATATTACCCTGGTCTACCATCTACTGTCAATATATTAACCTGGTCTACCATCTACTGTCATTATATTACCCTGGTCTACCATCTACTGTCATTATATTAACCTGGTCTACCATCTACTGTCATTATATTACCCTGGTCTACCATCTACTGTCATTATATTACCCTGGTCTACCATCTACTGTCATTATATTACGGTCTACCATCTACTGTCATTATATTACCCTGGTCTACCATCTACTGTCATTATATTACCCTGGTCTACCATCTACTGTCATTATATTACCCTGGTCTACCATCTACTGTCATTATATTACCCTGGTCTACCATCTACTGTCATTATATTACCCTGGTCTACCATCTACTGTCATTATATTAACCTGGTCTACCATCTACTGTCATTATATTAACCTGGTCTACCATCTACTGCATTATATTACCCTGGTCTACCATCTACTGTCATTATATTACCCTGGTCTACAATCTACTGTCATTATATTACCCTGGTCTACCATCTACTGTCAATATATTACCCTGGTCTACCATCTACTGTCATTATATTACCCTGGTCTACCATCTACTGTCATTATATTACCCTGGTCTACCATCTACTGTCATTATATTACCTGGTCTACCATCTACTGTCATTATATTACCCTGGTCTACCATCTACTGTCAATATATTACTCTGGTCTACATCTACTGTCATTATATTACCCTGGTCTACCATCTACTGTCATTATATTACCTGGTCTACCATCTACTGTCATTATATTAACCTGGTCTACCATCTACTGTCATTATATTACCCTGGTCTACCATCTACTGTCATTATATTACCCTGGTCTACAATCTACTGTCATTATATTACCTGGTCTACCATCTACTGTCATTATATTACCTGGTCTACCATCTACTGTCATTATATTACCCTGGTCTACCATCTACTGTCATTATATTACCCTGGTCTACCATCTACTGTCATTATATTACCCTGGTCTACCATCTACTGTCATTATATTACCCTGGTCTACCATCTACTGTCATTATATTACCTGGTCTACCATCTATTGTCATTATATTACCCTGGTCTACCATCTACTGTCATTATATTACCCTGGTCTACCATCTATTGTCATTATATTACCCTGGTCTACCATCTACTGTCAATTATATTAACCTGGTCTACCATCTACTGTCATTATATTACCCTGGTCTACCATCTACTGTCATTATATTAGCCTGGTCTACCATCTACTGTCATTATATTACCCTGGTCTACCATCTACTGTCATTATATTACCCTGGTCTACCATCTACTGTCATTATATTACCTGGTCTACCATCTACTGTCATTATATTACCTGGTCTACCATCTACTGTCATTATATTAACCTGGTCTACCATCTACTGTCATTATATTACCCTGGTCTACCATCTACTGTCATTATATTACCCTGGTCTACCATCTACTATCATTATATTACCTGGTCTATCATCTACTGTCATTATATTACCCTGGTCTACCATCTACTGTCATTATATTACCCTGGTCTACCATCTACTGTCATTATATTACCCTGGTCTACCATCTACTGTCATTATATTACCCTGGTCTACCATCTACTGTCATTATATTACCCTGGTCTACCATCTACTGTCATTATATTACCCTGGTCTACCATCTACTGTCATTATATTACCCTGGTCTACCATCTACTGTCATTATATTACCTGGTCTACCTTCTACTGTCATTATATTAACCTGGTCTACCATCTACTGTCATTATATTAACCTGGTCTACCATCTACTGTCATTATATTAACCTGGTCTACCATCTACTGTCATTATATTACCCTGGTCTACCATCTACTGTCATTATATTACCTGGTCTACAATCTACTGTCATTATATTACCCTGGTCTACCATCTACTGTCATTATATTACCCTGGTCTACCATCTACTGTCATTATATTACCCTGGTCTACCATCTACTGTCATTATATTACCCTGGTCTACCATCTACTGTCATTATATTACCCTGGTCTACCATCTACTGTCATTATATAACCTGGTCTACCATCTACTGTCATTATATTACCCTGGTCTACCATCTACTGTCATTATATTACCCTGGTCTACCATCTACTGTCATTATATTACCCTGGTCTACCATCTACTGTCATTATATTACCTGGTCTACCATCTACTGTCAATTACCCTGGTCTACCATCTACTGTCAATATATTACCCTGGTCTACCATCTACTGTCATTATATTAACCTGGTCTACCATCTACTGTCATTATATTACCCTGGTCTACCATCTACTGTCATTATATGGTCTACCATCTACAGTCAATATATTAGACCTGGTCTACCATCTACTGTCATAGATGGTAGACCAGGTTAATATACTGTCAGTAGATAGACCCAGGTTAATATACTGACAGTATATTAGACCAGGGTAATATAAGGACAGTAGATGGTAGACCAGGTCTAATATACTGACAGTAGAGAGTAGACCAGGTTAATATAGCTGACAGTAGATGGTAGACCTGGTTAATATACGGACAGTAGATGGTAGACCAGGTTAATAGATTGACATTAGATGGTAGACCAGGTAATATAATGACAGTAGATGGCAGACCAGGTAGACCAGGTAAATTGACAGAGAGGGAGACCAGGGCAATAGTAATGACAGTAGATGGTAGACCAGGTTAATAGATTGACAGTAGATGGCTGAACCCGGGTAATATAATGACAGTAGATATTGAACCAGGTTGCCAATACGTGATAAGGACAGTAGAATGAGACCAGGTTAATATAATGACAGTAGATGGTAGACCAGGCTAATATAAGGACAGCAGATGGTAGACCAGGTTAATAGATTGACAGTAGATGGTAGACCAGGGTAATAGATTGACAGTAGATGATAGACCAGGGAAATAGATTGACAGTAGATGGTGACCAGGTAATATAATGACAGTATATGGTAGACTAGGTAATATAATGACAGAACCGGGGGTAACCGGGGTAATATATTGAGACAGTAGATGGGCCAGGTTAATATAATGACAGTAGATGGTAGACCAGGTAATGTATAATGACAGTAGATATAGACTAGGTAATATAATGACAGCAGATGGTAGACTTAGGTAATATAATGACGGTAGAAGGGGAATTCAGGTAATATAATGACAGTAGATGGTAGACCAGGGTAATATAATGACAGTAGATGGTAGACCAGGGTAATATAATGACAGTAGATGGTAGACCAGGGTAATATAATGACAGTAGATGATAGACCGGGGTAATATATTGATATTAGATGGTAGACCAGGGTAATATAATGACAGTAGATGGTAGACCAGGGTAATATAATGACAGTAGATGGTAGACCAGGTTAAGATAATGACAGTAGATGGTAGACCAGGGTAATATAATGACAGTAGATGGTAGACCAGGGTAATATAATGACAGTAGATGGTACACCAGGGTAATATAATGACAGTAGATGGTAGACCAGTGTAATATAATGACAGTAGATGGTAGACCAGGCTAATATAATGACAGTAGATGGTAGACCAGGGTAATATAATGACAGTAGATGGTAGACCAGGTTAATAGATTGACAGTAGAAGGTAGACCAGGGGTAATATAATGACAATAGATGGTAGACCAGGGTAATATAATGACAGTAGATGGTAGACCAGGGTAATATAATGACAATAGATGGTAGACCAGGGTAATATAATGACAGTAGATGGTAGACCAGGGTAATATAATGACAGTATATGGTAGACCAGGGTAATATAATGACAATAGATGGTAGACCAGGGTAATATAATGAGAGTAGATGGTAGACCAGGGTAATATAATGACAGTAGATGGTAGACCAGGGTAATATAATGACAATAGATGGTAGACCAGGGTAATATAATGACAGTAGATGGTAGACCAGGGTAATATAATGACAGTAGATGGTAGACCAGGGTAATATAATGACAGTAGATGGTAGACCAGGGTAATATAATGACAGTAGATGGTAGACCAGGGTAATATAATGACAGTAGATGGTAGACCAGGGTAATATAATGACAGTAGATGGTAGACCAGGGTAATATAATGACAGTAGATGGTAGACCAGGGTAATATAATGACAGTAGATGGTAGACCAGGGTAATATAATGACAGTAGATGGTAGACCAGGGTAATATATTGACAGTAGATGATAGACCAGGGTAATATATTGATATTAGATGGTAGACCAGGGTAATATAATGACAGTAGATGGTAGACCAGGGTAATATAATGACAGTAGATGGTAGACCAGGTTAAGATAATGACAGTAGATGGTAGACCAGGGTAATATAATGACAGTAGATGGTAGACCAGGGTAATATAATGACAGTAGATGGTAGAACAGGTTAACATAATGACAGTAGATGGTAGACCAGGGTAATATAATGACAGTAGATAGTAGACCAGGGTAATATAATGACCGTAGATGGTAGACCAGGGTAATATTATGACAGTAGAGGGTAGACCAGGGTAATATAATGACAGTAGAAAGTAGACCAGAGTAATATATTGACAGTAGATGGTAGACCAGGGTAATATAATGACAGTAGATTGTAGACCAGGGTAATATAATGACAGTAGATGGTAGACCAGGGTAATATAATGACAGTAGATGGTAGACCAGGGTAATATAATGACAGTAGATGGTAGACCAGGGTAATAGATGACAGTGATGGTAGACCAGGGTAATATAATGACAGTAGATGGTAGACCAGGGTAATATAATGACAGTAGATGGTAGACCAGGGTAATATAATGACAGTAGATGGTAGACCAGGGTAATATAATGACAGTAGATGGTAGACCAGGGTAATATAATGACAGTAGATGGTAGACCAGGGTAATATAATGACAGTAGATGGTAGACCAGGGTAATATAATGACAGTAGATGGTAGACCAGGGTAATATAATGACAGTAGATGGTAGACCAGGGTAATATAATGACAGTAGATGGTAGACCAGGGTAATATAATGACAGTAGATGGTAGACCAGGGTAATATAATGACAGTAGATGGTAGACCAGGGTAATATAATGACAGTAGATGGTAGACCAGGGTAATATAATGACAGTAGATGGTAGACCAGGGTAATATAATGACAGTAGATGGTAGACCAGGGTAATATAATGACAGTAGATGGTAGACCAGGGTAATATAATGACAGTAGATGGTAGACCAGGGTAATATAATGACAGTAGATGGTAGACCAGGGTAATATAATGACAGTAGATGGTAGACCAGGGTAATATAATGACAGTAGATGGTAGACCAGGGTAATATAATGACAGTAGATGGTAGACCAGGGTAATATAATGACAGTAGATGGTAGACCAGGGTAATATAATGACAGTAGAAGGTAGACCAGGGTAATATAATGACAGTAGATGGTAGACCAGGGTAATATAATGACAGTAGATGGTAGACCAGGGTAATATAATGACAGTAGATGGTAGACCAGGGTAATATAATGACAGTAGATGGTAGACCAGGGTAATATAATGACAGTAGATGGTAGACCAGGGTAATATAATGACAGTAGATGGTAGACCAGGGTAATATAATGACAGTAGATGGTAGACCAGGGTAATATAATGACCGTAGATGGTAGACCAGGGTAATATAATGACAGTAGATGGTAGACCAGGGTAATATAATGACAGTAGATGGTAGACCAGGGTAATATAATGACAGTAGATGGTAGACCAGGGTAATATAATGACAGTAGATGGTAGACCAGGGTAATATAATGACAGGAGATGATAGACCAGGGTAGTATATTGATATTAGATGGTAGACCAGGGTAATATAATGACAGTAGATGGTAGACCAGGGTAATATAATGACAGTAGAGGGTAGACCAGGGTAATATAATGACAGTAGATAGTAGACCAGGGTAATATAATGACAGTAGAGGGTAGACCAGGGTAATATAATGACATTAGAGGGTAGACCAGGGTAATATAATGACAGTAGATGGTAGACCAGGGTAATATTATGACAGTAGAGGGTAGACCAGGCTAATATAATGACAGTAGATGGATGACCAGGTCCCTTCTCCCCCTCCCCTCCACCCTGTTTCTCCCCCTCCCCTCCACCCCGTCTCCCCTCTATCTTCCCTCCGTCTCCCCCTCCCCTCTGCCCCGTCTCCTCCCCTCCCCTCCACCCCGTCAGATCTGCAGCTGCTGTTTGACCAAATGCTGTGGTCATCATCTTACCAAACATGACGAGCAGTTGGATAAAAAGTACAAGCAGATCCTGACCCAGGTTGTTACTCTGTGAAGTGAGGCCTTTATCAACCCAGTCGGAACAGGAGCTGTGTGGCTGTGGGGTCAACCCAGTCTGTGGGGTCAACCCAGTCTGTGGGGTCAACCCAGTCTGAACAGGAGCTGTGTGGCTGTGGGGTCAACCCAGTCTGTGGGGTCAACCCAGTCTGAACAGGAGCTGTGTGGCTGTGGGGTCAACCCAGTCTGTGGGGTCAACCCAGTCTGTGGGGTCAACCCAGTCTGAACAGGAGCTGTGTGGCTGCGGGGTTAACCCAGTCTGTGGGGTCAACCCAGTCTGTGGGGTCAACCCAGTCTGAACAGGAGCTGTGTGGCTGTGGGGTCAACCCAGTCTGTGGGGTCAACCCAGTCTGTGGGGTCAACCCAGTCTGAACAGGAGCTGTGTGGCTGTGGGGTCAACCCAGTCTGTGGGGTCAACCCAGTCTGTGGGGTCAACCCAGTCTGTGGGGTCAACCCAGTATGTGTGTGTGTGTGTGTGTGTGTGTGTGTGTGTGTGTGTGTGTGTGTGTGTGTGTGTGTGTGTGTGTGTGTGTGTGTGTGTGTGTGTGTGTGTGTGTGTGTGTGTGTGTGTGTGTGTGTGTGTGTGTGTGTGTGTGTGTGTGTGTGTGTGTGTGTGTGTGGTGATAAATACCTTTGTCTCTTTGTACTTGTAGGCAAATTAAACTGATTGCCGATCACGTTTCCACGGGTTACAGGAAAAACCACAACTGCCAATACTTTGATTATAGCTCTTTACAGATGGGGCCCATTCCATGGTCGTTCCATTTGAATAGGCCTGTTTTTTATGTCTCTCTCTCTCTGTCTCAATCTCTCTAACAACTCTCTCTCTCTGTCTCAATCTCTCTCTCTCTGTCTCAATCTCTCTAACATCTCTCTCTCTGTCTCAATCTCTCTCTAACATCTCTCTCTGTCTCAATCTCTCTCTGACATCTCTCTCTCTGTCTCAATCTCTCTCTAACATCTCTCTCTGTCTCAATCTCTCTCTGACATCTCTCTCTCTGTCTCAATCTCTCTCTCTCTCTCTCTCTCTCTGTCGCAGTCTCACTCACATCTCTCTCTCTCTCTCTGTCTCAATCTCTCTAACATCTCTCTCTCTGTCTCAGTTTCTCTCACATCTCTGTCTGTCTCAGTCTCATCTCTTTCACTTATTTTTTTAACATCAATTTATGTTGGTATCAGTGGCGGTAGGTGCCGTTTATTTTTCTACATTGTAGAATAATAGTGAAGACATCAAAACTATGAAATAACACATGTGGAATCATGTAGTAACCCAAAAAAAAGTGTTAAACAAATCTAAATATATTTTATATTTTGAGATTCTTCAAATTTAGCCACCCTTTGCCTTGATGACAGCTTTGCACACTCTTGGCATTCTCTCAACCAGCTTCATGAGCTGAGTCACCTGGAATGCATTTCAATTTATTTTGTTATCTTATTTTTATTCCAACATATTGTCGTTCATATTCCAGTTGCCCATAAAAACATACTGTGTTGGATATTGTCTCGCCATCTTTTGTCAAGAGGACCGCAATGAAAATAAGTCCCAGACGTTATTGTGTGTTATCCTCTATGATTTTATTTACGTGCATGTATGGCTTTTTTCAAGTTTTGCTACAGTTTAAGAAATGTTTTTCAACAGAATTGGTAGAATGAATACACCCCCCGATCACAGCAAACACAGTTCTCTTTCATAGTTTCATCATAGCGCTTGACGTTTTTTTTGCGACTGCATTTGAAGAAAAATGAAAAGTTATAGAAATGTTCCGTATTGATTGACCTTCATGTCTTAAAGTAATGATGGAAGGTCGTTTCTCTTTTGCTTATTTGAGCTGTTCTTGCCGTAATATGGTCTTTTACCTTCTGTTTACCACCCCTACCATGTCACAACACAACTGATTGGCTCAAATGCATTCAGAAGAAAATAAAATCCACACATTCACTTTTAACAAGGCAGAATTGTTCATTGAAAAAAACATTCTAGGTGACTACCTCATGAAGCTGTTTGAGAAAAACTTAACATGTGTTATTTCACAGTTTTGATGTCTTCACTATTATTCTACAATGTAGAAAATAGTCAAAAAAAAGAAAGAAAACCCCAGGAATGAGTTGGTGTGTCCAAACCCTTTTGACTGCTACTGTATATATAAATATATATTTTTATATTTTCAACACCATAACAAGCAACTAATGATTAAAGTTTACATTTTACAGAGAATAACATTCTGCTTTTCATCACTGATTGCATTCGAGGTGTTTCTATTCACTTTTCCAAAGGCATCGCCAACTCAGTGGCCTTGTGGTTAGAGTGTCCGCCCTAAAAGTGGGAGTTCAATTCCCCGTCTGAGTCATACCAAAGCCTGTAAAAATGGAATCTGATGTGTCTCTGCTTGGCACTCAGCATAAAGGAGAGTGATTAGGGGGTAAGACCTTGTGATAGACTAGTGTCCTATCCAAGGGGGTGTCCTGGTATATCAAGCTACCTCACACTACAGAAACAGGAGATAGACTAGTGTCCTATCCAAGGGGTTGTCCTGGTATATCAAGCTACCTCACACTACAGAAACAGGAGATAGACTAGTGTCCTATCCAAGGGGTTGTCCTGGTATATCAAGCTACCTCAGGAGATAGACTAGTGTCCTATCCAAGGGGTTGTCCTGGTATATCAAGCTACCTCAGGAGATAGACTAGTATCCTATCCAAGGGTTTGTACTGGTACACTAGGGTACTCATCAAGCTACCTCAGGAGATAGACTAGTGTCCTATCCAAGGGTTTGTACTGGTACATCAGGGTACTCATCAAGCTACCTCATGGTACAGAAACAGGAGATAGACTAGTGTCCTGTCCAGGGGGTGTCCTGGTATATCAAGCTACCTCAGGAGATAGACTAGTGTCCTATCCAAGGGGTGTCCTGTACATCAAGCTGCCTCACTACAGAAACAGGAGATAGACTAGTGTCCTGTCCAGGGGGTGTCCTGTACATCAAGCTGTCTCACTACAGAAACAGGAGATAGACTAGTGTCCTGTCCAGGGGGTGTCCTGTACATCAAGCTGTCTCACTACAGAAACAGGAGATAGACTAGTGTCCTGTCCAGGGGGTGTCCTGGTATATCAAGCTGTCTCACTACAGAAACAGGAGACAGACTAGTGTCCTATCCAGGAAACAGGAGAGACTAGCAGGTATGATCTGTTCCAGCTAGAAAAGCTGCGAAACAGAAAGTCCTCCTGGCGAAGAATGAATATACTGTTATGCAGGTGAAGGAGGACCCAAACGCGACTTAACAGAAGCAGGAGTTTATTAATGCTCAAAACCGAATAACTGAAATCCTCTAGATAGTAGAGGGAAAACAACTGGAGAAGCGGCCACAGACTGCAGGTCGCTTCGGGTGAAAGGCGCAGGCCGTAGTCAACTGAGACACCTGCTCACACGCAGCGTCTGAAGAAGGCACAAAACACGACAGGACAGGGTGATACACAATCACGGCAAAAACACGACAGGACAGGCGAAGCCTTAATTACAGCATGGAATACAAAACAAGGAACCGATGGAACAGGAACGGATCACAAAGGAATAAATAGGGAGTCTAATCAGGGGAAAGGATCGGGAACAGGTGTGGGAAGACTAAATGATGATTAGGGGAATAGGAACAGCTGGGAGCAGGAGGCGAACGACAGAGAGAAGAGAGAGCGAGAGAGTGAAAGGGGAGGGGAGAGAGAGGGATAGAACCAAACAAGACCAGCAGAGGGAAACGAATAGCATGGGGAGCACAGGGACAAGACATGACAATAAATGACAAACATGACAGTACCCCCACTCACCGGCGCCTCCTGGCGCACTCGAGGAAGGAATCCTGGCGGCAACGGAGGAAATCATCGATGAGCGAAACGGTCCAGCACGTCGAGACGGAACCCAACTCCTCTCCTCAGGACCGTAACCCTCCCAATCCACTAGGTATTGGTGACCCCGTCCCGAACGCATGTCCATAATTTTATGTACCTTGTAAATAGGTGCGCTCTCGACAAGGACGGGAGGGGAGAGGGAAAGACGAACGGGGGTGCGAAGAAAGGGCTTAACACAGGAGACATGGAAGACAGGATGGACGCGACGAAGATGTCGCGGAAGAAGCAGTCGCACAGCGACTGGATTGGCGACCTGGGAGACACGGAGACGGACCAATGAACGCGGAGTCAACTTACGAAGCTGTCGTAAGAGGAAGGTTGCGAGTGGAAAGCCACACTCTCTGGCCGCAACAATACCTTGGACTCTTAATCCTGCGTTTATTGGCGGCTCTCACCGTCTGTGCCCTGTAACGGCAAAGTGCAGACCTCACCCTCCTCCAGGTGCGCTCACAACGTTGGACAAACGCTTGAGCGGAGGAGCGCTGGACTCGGCAAGCTGGGATGAGAACAGAGGAGGCTGGTAACCCAGACTACTCTGAAACGGAGATAACCCGGTAGCAGACGAAGGAAGCGAATTGTGGCGTATTCTGCCCAGGGGAGCTGTTCTGCCCAAGACGCAGGGTTCCTGAAAGAAAGGCTGCGTAGTATGCGACCAATCGTCTGATTGGCCCTCTGCTTGACCGTTAGACTGGGGATGAAACCCGGAAGAGAGACTGACGGACGCACCAATCAAGCGACAGAACTCCCTCCAAAACTGTGAGCGTGGTGCGGACCTCTGTCTGAAACGGCGCGTCTAACGGGGAGGCCATGAATTCTGAATACATTCTCAATAATGATTTGTGCCGTCTCTTTAGCGGAAGGAAGTTTAGACGAGGGAATGAAATGTGCCGCCTTAGAGAGACGACCCAACCCCGTCAAGTCCACAGTCTTCCCCGCAGACAAAGGCAGACCCGTGAAGTCTAAGGCAATGTGAGACCATGGTCGAGAAGGAATGGGGAGCGGTCTGAGACGACCGGCAGGAGGAGAGTTACCCGACTTAGTCTGCGCGCAGTCCGAACAGGCAGCCACGAAACGGCGCGTGTCACGCTCCTGAGTCGGCCACCAAAAGCGCTGGCGAATAGACGCAAGAGTGCCTCGAACACCGGGATGACCCGCTAACTTGGCAGAGTGAGCCCACTGAAGAACAGCCAGACGAGTGGAAACAGGAACGAAAAGGAGGTTACTAGGACAAGCGCGCGGCGACGCAGTGTGCGTGAGTGCTTGCTTAACCTGTCTTTCAATTCCCCAGACTGTTAACCCGACAACACGCCCATAAGGAAGAATCCCCTCGGGATCAGTAGAAGCCACAGAAGAACTAAACAGACGGGATAAGGCATCAGGCTTGGTGTTCTTGCTACCCGGACGGTAAGAAATCACAAACTCGAAACGAGCGAAAAACAACGCCCAACGAGCTTGACGGGCATTAAGTCGTTTGGCAGAACGGATGTACTCAAGGTTCTTATGGTCTGTCCAAACGACAAAAGGAACGGTCGCCCCTCCAACCACTGTCGCCATTCGCCTAGGGCTAAGCGGATGGCGAGCAGTTCACGGTTACCCACATCATAGTTGCGCTCAGATGGCGACAGGCGATGAGAAAAATAAGCGCAAGGATGAACCTTATCGTCAGACTGGAAGCGCTGGGATAGAATGGCTCCCACGCCTACCTCTGAAGCGTCAACCTCGACAATGAATTGTCTAGTGACGTCAGGAGTAACGAGGATAGGAGCGGACGTAAAACGTTCTTTTAGAAGATCAAAAGCTCCCTGGGCGGAACCGGACCACTTAAAACACGTCTTGACAGAAGTAAGAGCTGTGAGAGGGGCAGCA
This sequence comes from Oncorhynchus gorbuscha, assembly GCF_021184085.1. Lineage (NCBI taxonomy): Eukaryota > Metazoa > Chordata > Actinopteri > Salmoniformes > Salmonidae > Oncorhynchus > Oncorhynchus gorbuscha. The sequence goes on from NC_060179.1 coordinate 87,304,468, forward strand.
ACTTGACCGAAATTACGAATGAAACGCCGATAGAAATTAGCGAAACCTAAAAAGCGCTGCAACTCGACACGTGACCTTGGAACGGGCCAATCACTGACAGCTTGGACCTTAGCGGAATCCATCTGAATGCCTTCAGCGGAAATAACGGAACCGAGAAAAGTAACAGGAGGAGACATGAAAA